>NW_028301608.1:6060606-6363636 GCF_987345545.1 Pholcus phalangioides | reverse complement strand
TTAACGAAAAGACCAGTTCATTACGGGGCCCGGATAGCTCAGTCGGTACAGTGTTAGGCTTTTATCCTAGCGGTACATGGTTCGGGCCCCTGTCCGGGCGATGTGAATTTTTTACTATGTATGAACCTGTGCGTATGCAATGAGGATAAGACCAATTTATCGGCCCCTGTTCCTCGATGGCTTAATTGATAGAGCGTTGCGCTTTTTACCTAATGGTTCCAGCCCTCTTTCCGGTCGTTGCTGTTTATGTATCATTGATTCTCTGCGTATGCATTAACGAAAAGACCACGTCGTTACCGCGCCCGTATAGCTCAGTCGGTAGAGCGTTAGGCTTTTAATCTATCGGTAAAGGGTTCGAGCCCCATTCAGGGCGATGTGAATTTTTTTACTATGTATGATTGATCCGGTGTGTATGCAATGAGGATATGCCAGTTTATCGGCCTCATTCCTGGATGGCTCAGTTGGTAGAACGTTGCGGTTTTAAGTAATCGTTGAGGCCCGAATGATGAGACGTGTTTCAATACATATAATTGATTCTGTACGTATGCATTAACAAAAAGACCACCTCATCACCGGGCCCCGGTTCCTCGATTGTTTAATTGATAGATCGTTGCGCTTTTTACCTAATGGTTCCAGCCCTCTCTCCGGTCGTTGCTGTTTATGTATCATTGATTCTCTGCGTATGCATTAACGAAAAGACCACGTCATTACCGGGCCCGGATAGCTCAGTCGGTAGAGCGTTAGGCTTTTAACCTAACGGTCCAGGGTTCGAGCCCCTGTCTGGGCGATGTGAATTTTTCACTATGTAAGATTGATCCTGGGCGTATGCAATGAGGATAAGCCAGATTATCGGCCCCATTCCTGGATGGCTCAGTTGGAGATTCTCTGCGTATGCATTAAAGAAAAGACCACGTCATTACCGCCCCCGGATAGCTCAGTCGGTAGAGCGTTAGGCTTTTAACCTAACGGTCCAGGGTTCGAGCCCCTGTCCGGCCGATGTGAATTTTTCACTATGTAAGATTGATCCTGGGCGTATGCAATGTGAGGATATGCCAGTTTATCGGCCTCATTCCTGGATGGCTCAGTTGGTAGAACGTTGCGGTTTTAAGTAATCGTTGAGGCCCGAATGATGAGACGTGTTTCAATACATATAATTGATTCTGTACGTATGCAATAACAAAAAGACCACATCATCACCGGGTCCGAATAGCTCAGTCGGTAGAGCGTTAGGCTTTTAACCTAACGGTCCAGGGTTCGAGCCCCTGTCCGGGCGATGTGAATTTTTTACTATGTATGAACCTGTGCGTATGCAATGAGGATAAGACTACTTTATCGGGCCCCTGTTCCTCGATTGCTTAATTGATAGATCGTTGCGCTTTTTACCTAATGGTTCCAGCCCTCTTTCCGGTCGTTGCTGTTTATGTATCATTGATTCTCTGCGTATGCATTAAAGAAAAGACCACGTGATTACCGGGCCCGGATAGCTCAGTCGGTAGACCGTTAGGCTTTTAACCTAACGGTCCAGGGTTCGAGCCGCTGTCCGGGCGATGTGAATTTTTCACTATGTAAGATTGATCCTGGGCGTATGCAATGAGGATAAGCCAGTTTATCGGCCCCATTCCTGGATGGCTCAGTGTGTGATTCTCTGCGTATGCATTAACGAAAAGACCAGGTCATCACGGGGCCCGGATAGCTCAGTCGGTGGAGGGTTAGGCTTTTAACCTAACGGTCCAGGGTTCGAGCCCCTGTCCGGGCGATGTGAATTTTTTTACTATGTATGAACCTGTGCGTATGCAATGAGGATAAGACTACTTTATCGGGCCCCTCTTCCTCGATTGCTTAATTGATAGATCGTTGCGCTTTTTACCTAATGGTTCCCGCCTTCTTTCCGGTCGTTGCTGTTTATGTATCATTGATTCCCTGCGTATGCATTAACGAAAAGACCACATAATTACCGGGCCCTTATGGCTCAGTCGGTAGAGCGTTAGGCATTTAACCTGACGGTCCAGGGTTCGAGCCCCTGTCCTGGCTATGTGAATTTTTTACTATGTATGATTGATCCTGTGCGTGTGCAATGAGAATAATACCAGTTTATCGGCCCCTTTCCTGGAGGGCTCAGTTGGTAGAACGTTGCGGTTCTAAGTAATCGTTTAGGCCCTCTTTCCGAGTGATGAGACGTGTTTCAATACATATCATTGATTCTCTGCGTATGCATTAACGAAAAGACCAGGTCATCACGGGGCCCGGATAGCTCAGTAGGTAGAGTGTTAGGCTTTTAACCTAACGGTCCAGGTTTCGAGAACCTGTCCGGGCGATGTGAACTTTTTACTAGGTATGAATCTGTGCGTATGCAATGAGGATAAGACCAGTTTATCGGGCCCCTGTTCCTCGATTGTTTAATTGATAGATCGTTGCGCTTTTTACCTAATGGTTCCAGCCCTCTTTCCGGTCGTTGCTGTTTATGTATCATTGATTCTCTGCGTATGCATTAACGAAAAGACCACGTCATTACCGGGCCCGGATAGCTCGGTCGGTAGAGCGTTAGACATATAACCTGACGGTCCAGTGTTTGAGCCCCTGTCCGGGCGATGTGAATTTTTTTACTATGTATGATTGATCCTGTGCGTATGCAATGAGGATATGCCAGTTTATCGGCCTCATTCCTGGATGGCTCAGTAGGTAGAACGTTGCGGTTTTAAGTAATCGTTGAGGGCCGAGTGATGAGACGTGTTTCAATACATATAATTGATTCTCTGCGTATGCATTAACGAAAAGACCACGTCATTACCGGGCCCGGATAGCTCGGTCGGTAGAGCGTTAGACATATAACCTAACGGTCCAGGGTTCGAGCCCCTGTCCGGGCGATGTGAATTTTTTTACTATGTATGATTGAGCCTGTGCGTGTGCAATGAGGATATGCCAGTTTATCGGCCTCATTCCTGGATGGCTCAGTTGGTAGAACGTTGCGGTTTTAAGTAATCGTTGAGGCCCGAATGATGAGACGTGTTTCAATACATATTATTGATTCTGTACGTATGCATTAACAAAAAGAACACCTCATCACCGGGCGCCTGTTCCTCGATTGTTTAATTGATTGATCGTTGCGCTTTTTACCTAATGGTTCCAGCCCTCTTTCCGGTCGTTGCTGTTTATGTATCATTGATTCTCTGCGTATGCATTAACGAAAAGACCACGTCATTACCGGGCCCGGATAGCTCAGTCGGTAGAGCGTTAGGCTTTTAACCTAACGGTCCAGGGTTCGAGCCCCTGTCCGGGCGATGTGAATTTTTCACTATGTAAGATTGATCCTGGGCGTATGCAATGAGGATAAGCCAGTTTATCGGCCCCATTCCTGGATGGCTCAGTTGGTGATTCTCTGCGTATGCATTAAAGAAAAAGACCACGTCATTACCGGGCCCGGATAGCTCAGTCGGTAGAGCGTTAGGCCTTTAAACTAACGGTCCAGGGTTCGAGCCCCTGTCCGGGCGATGTGAATTTTTTACTATGTATGAACCTGTGCGTATGCAATGAGGATAAGACTACTTTATCGGGCCCCTGTTCCTCGATTGCTTAATTGATAGATCGTTGCGCTTTTTACCTAATGGTTCCAGCCCTCTTTCCGGTCGTTGCTGTTTATGTATCATTGATTCTCTGCGTATGCATTAACGAAAAGACCACGTCATTACCGGGCCCGGATAGCTCAGTCGGTAGAGCGTTAGGCTTTTAACCTAACGGTCCAGGGTTCGAGCCCCTGACCGGGCGATGTGAATTTTTTACTATGTAAGATTGATCCTGTGCGTATGCAATGAGGATATGCCAGTTTATCGGCCTCATTCCTGGATGGCTCAGTTGGTAGAACGTTGCGGTTTTTAAGTAATCGTTGAGGCCCTCTTTCCGAGTAATGAGACGTGTTTCAATACATATCATTGATTCTCTGCGTATGCATTAACGAAAAGACCACGTCATTATCGGGCCCGGATAGCTCAGTCGGTAGAGCGTTAGGCTTTTAACCTAACGGTCTAGGGTTCGAGCCCCTGTCCGGGCATTGTGAATTTTTTACTATGTATGATTGATCCTGTGCGTATGCAATGAGGATATGCCAGTTTATCGGCCTCATTCCTGGATGGCTCAGTTGGTAGAACGTTGCGGTTTTTAAGTAATCGTTGAGGCCCTCTTTCCGAGTAATGAGACGTGTTTCAATACATATCATTGATTCTCTGCGTATGCATTAACGAAAAGACCACGTCATTATCGGGCCCGGATAGCTCAGTCGGTAGAGCGTTAGGCTTTTAACCTAACGGTCTAGGGTTCGAGCCCCTGACCGGGCATTGTGAATTTTTTACTATGTATGATTGATCCTGTGCGTATGCAATGAGGATATGCCAGTTTATCGGCCTCATTCCTGGATGGCTCAGTTGGTAGAACGTTGCGGTTTTAAGTAATCGTTGAGACCCGAGTGATGAGACTTGTTTCAGTACATATAATTGATTCTGTACGTATGCATTAACGAAAAGACCACGTCATTTCCGGCCCCGGATAGCTCAGTCGGTATGGCTAGAGTGTTAGGCTTTTAACCTAACGGTCCAGGGTGCGAGCCCCTGTCCGGGCGATGTGAATTTTTTACTAAGTATGATTGATCCTGTGCGTGTGCAATGAGAATAATACCAGTTTATCGGCCCCTTTCCTGGATGGCTCAGTTGGTAGAACGTTGCGGTTCTAAGTAATCGTTTAGGCCCTCTTTCCGAGTGATGAGACGTGTTTCAATACATATCATTGATTCTCTGCGTATGCATTATCGAAAAGACCAGGTCATCACGGGGCCCGGATAGCTCAGTCGGTTGTGCGTTAGGCTTTTAACCTAACGGTCCAGGTTTCGAGAACCTGTCCGGGCGATGTGAACTTTTTACTAGGTATGAATCTGTGCGTATCCAATGAGGATAAGACCAGTTTATCGGGCCCCTGTTCCTCGATTGTTTAATTGATAGATCGTTGCGCTTTTTACCTAATGGTTCCAGCCCTCTTTCCGGGCGTTGCGATTTATGTATCATTGATTCTCTGCGTATGCATTAACGAAAAGACCACGTCATTACCGGGCCCGTATAGCTCAGTCGGTTGTGCGTTAGGCTTTTAATCTAACGGTCCAGGGTTCGAGCCCCTGTATGGCGATGTGAATTTTTTTACTAGGTATGTATGATTGATCCTGTGCGTATGCACTGAGGATAAGACCAGTTTATCGGCCCCTGTTCCTCGATGGCTTAATTGATAGAGCGTTGCGCTTTTTACCTAATGGTTCCAGCCCTCTTTCCGTTAGTTGCTGTTTATGTATCATTGATTCTCTGCGTATGCATTAACGAAAAGAGCACGTCGGTACCGGCCCCGGATAGCTCAGTCGGTAGAGCGTTAGGGATTTAATCTAACGGTCCAGGGTTCGAGATGCTGTCCGGGCGATGTGTATTTTTCACTATGTAAGATTGATTCTGGGCGTATGCAATGAGGATATGCCAGTTTATCGGCCTCATTCCTGGATGGCTCAGTTGGTAGAACGTTGCGGTTTTAAGTAATCGTTGAGGCCCGAGTGATGAGACGTGTTTCAATACATATAATTGATTCTCTGCATATGCATTAACGAAAAGACCAGATCGTCACGGCGCCTGGGTAACTCAGTCGGTGGAGGGTTAGGCTTTTAACCTAACGGTCCAGGGTTCGAGCCCCTGTCCGGGCGATGTGAATTATTTTACTATGTATGAACCTGTGCGTATGCAATGAGCATAAGACTACTTTATCGGGCCCCTGTTCCTCGATTGTTTAATTGATAGATCGTTGCGCTTTTTACCTAATGGTTCCAGCCCTCTTTCCGGTCGTTGCTGTTTATGTATCATTGATTCTCTGCGTATGCATTAACGAAAAGACCACGTCATTACCGGGCCCGGATAGCTCGGTCGGTAGAGCGTTAGACATATAACCTGACGGTCCAGTGTTTGAGCCCCTGTCCGGGCGATGTGAATTTTTTTACTATGTATGATTGATCCTGTGCGTATGCAATGAGGATATGCCAGTTTATCGGCCTCATTCCTGGATGGCTCAGTAGGTAGAACGTTGCGGTTTTAAGTAATCGTTGAGGGCCGAGTGATGAGACGTGTTTCAATACATATAATTGATTCTGTACGTATGCATTAACAAAAAGACCACTTCATCACCGGGCCCGGATAGCTCAGTCGGTAGAGCGTTAGGCTTTTAACCTAACGGTCCAGGGTTCGAGCCCCTGTCCGGGCGATGTGAATTTTTTACTATGTATGATTGATCCTGGGCGTATGCAATGAGGATATGCCAGTTTATCGGCCCCTTTCCTGGATGGCTCAGTTGGTAGAACCTTGCGGTTCTAAGTAATCGTTTAGGCCCTCTTTCCGAGTGATGAGACGTGTTTCAATACATATCATTGATTCTCTGCGTATGCATTAACGAAAAGACCAGGTCATCACGGGGCCCGGATAGCTCAGTCGGTGGAGGGTTAGGCTTTTAACCTAACGGTCCAGGGTTCGAGCCCCTGTCCGGGCGATGTGAATTTTTCACTATGTATGATTGATCCTGGGCGTATGCAATGAGGATATGCCAGTTTATCGGCCCCTTTCCTGGATGGCTCAGTTGGTAGAACCTTGCGGTTTTGAGTAATCGTTTAGGCCCTCTTTCCGAGTGATGAGACGTGTTTCAATACATATCATTGATTCTCTGCGTATGCATTAACGAAAAGACCAGGTCATCACGGGGCCCGGATAGCTCAGTCGGTGGAGGGTTAGGCTTTTAACCTAACGGTCCAGGGTTCGAGCCCCTGTCCGGGCGATGTGAATTTTTTTACTATGTATGAACCTGTGCGTATGCAATGAGGATAAGACTACTTTATCGGGCCCCTCTTCCTCGATTGCTTAATTGATAGATCGTTGCGCTTTTTACCTAATGGTTCCAGCCTTCTTTCCGGTCGTTGCTGTTTATGTATCATTGATTCCCTGCGTATGCATTAACGAAAAGACCACATAATTACCGGGCCCTTATGGCTCAGTCGGTAGAGCGTTAGGCATTTAACCTGACGGTCCAGGGTTCGAGCCCCTGTCCTGGCTATGTGAATTTTTTACTATGTATGATTGATCCTGTGCGTGTGCAATGAGAATAATACCAGTTTATCGGCCCCTTTCCTGGAGGGCTCAGTTGGTAGAACGTTGCGGTTCTAAGTAATCGTTTAGGCCCTCTTTCCGAGTGATGAGACGTGTTTCAATACATATCATTGATTCTCTGCGTATGCATTAACGAAAAGACCAGGTCATCACGGGGCCCGGATAGCTCAGTAGGTAGAGTGTTAGGCTTTTAACCTAACGGTCCAGGTTTCGAGAACCTGTCCGGGCGATGTGAACTTTTTACTAGGTATGAATCTGTGCGTATGCAATGAGGATAAGACCAGTTTATCGGGCCCCTGTTCCTCGATTGTTTAATTGATAGATCGTTGCGCTTTTTACCTAATGGTTCCAGCCCTCTTTCCGGTCGTTGCTGTTTATGTATCATTGATTCTCTGCGTATGCATTAACGAAAAGACCACGTCAATACCGGGCCCGGATAGCTCGGTCGGTAGAGCGTTAGACATATAACCTGACGGTCCAGTGTTTGAGCCCCTGTCCGGGCGATGTGAATTTTTTTACTATGTATGATTGATCCTGTGCGTATGCAATGAGGATATGCCAGTTTATCGGCCTCATTCCTGGATGGCTCAGTAGGTAGAACGTTGCGGTTTTAAGTAATCGTTGAGGGCCGAGTGATGAGACGTGTTTCAATACATATAATTGATTCTCTGCGTATGCATTAACGAAAAGACCAGGTCATCACGGGGCCCGGATAGCTCAGTAGGTAGAGTGTTAGGCTTTTAACCTAACGGTCCAGGTTTCGAGAACCTGTCCGGGCGATGTGAACTTTTTACTAGGTATGAATCTGTGCGTATGCAATGAGGATAAGACCAGTTTATCGGGCCCCTGTTCCTCGATTGTTTAATTGATAGATCGTTGCGCTTTTTACCTAATGGTTCCAGCCCTCTTTCCGGTCGTTGCTGTTTATGTATCATTGATTCTCTGCGTATGCATTAACGAAAAGACCACGTCATTACCGGGCCCGGATAGCTCGGTCGGTAGAGCGTTAGACATATAACCTGACGGTCCAGTGTTTGAGCCCCTGTCCGGGCGATGTGAATTTTTTTACTATGTATGATTGATCCTGTGCGTATGCAATGAGGATATGCCAGTTTATCGGCCTCATTCCTGGATGGCTCAGTAGGTAGAACGTTGCGGTTTTAAGTAATCGTTGAGGGCCGAGTGATGAGACGTGTTTCAATACATATAATTGATTCTCTGCGTATGCATTAACGAAAAGACCACGTCATTACCGGGCCCGGATAGCTCGGTCGGTAGAGCGTTAGACATATAACCTAACGGTCCAGGGTTCGAGCCCCTGTCCGGGCGATGTGAATTTTTTACTATGTATGATTGATCCTGGGCGTATGCAATGAGGATATGCCAGTTTATCGGCCCCTTTCCTGGATGGCTCAGTTGGTAGAACCTTGCGGTTCTAAGTAATCGTTTAGGCCCTCTTTCCGAGTGATGAGACGTGTTTCAATACATATCATTGATTCTCTGCGTATGCATTAACGAAAAGACCAGGTCATCACGGGGCCCGGATAGCTCAGTCGGTGGAGGGTTAGGCTTTTAACCTAACGGTCCAGGGTTCGAGCCCCTGTCCGGGCGATGTGAATTTTTCACTATGTATGATTGATCCTGGGCGTATGCAATGAGGATATGCCAGTTTATCGGCCCCTTTCCTGGATGGCTCAGTTGGTAGAACCTTGCGGTTTTAAGTAATCGTTTAGGCCCTCTTTCCGAGTGATGAGACGTGTTTCAATACATATCATTGATTCTCTGCGTATGCATTAACGAAAAGACCAGGTCATCACGGGGCCCGGATAGCTCAGTCGGTGGAGGGTTAGGCTTTTAACCTAACGGTCCAGGGTTCGAGCCCCTGTCCGGGCGATGTGAATTTTTTTACTATGTATGAACCTGTGCGTATGCAATGAGGATAAGACTACTTTATCGGGCCCCTCTTCCTCGATTGCTTAATTGATAGATCGTTGCGCTTTTTACCTAATGGTTCCAGCCTTCTTTCCGGTCGTTGCTGTTTATGTATCATTGATTCTCTGCGTATTCATTAACAAAAAGACCACCTCCCCACCGGGTCCGGATAGCTCAGTCGGTAGAGCGTTAGGCTTTTAACCTAACGGTCCAGCGTTCGATCCCCTGTCCGGGCGATGTGAATTTTTTACTATCTATGATTGATCCTGTGCGTGTGCAATGAGGATAATACCAGTTTATCGGTCTCATTCCTGGATGGCTCAGTTGGTAGAACGTTGCGATTCTAAGTAATCGTTTAGGCCCTCTTTCCGAGTAATGAGACGTGTTTCAATACATATCATTGATTCTCTGCGTATGCATTAACGAAAAGACCGCGTCATTACCGGGCCCGGATAGCTCAGTCGGTAGAGCGTTAGGCATTTAACCTAACGGTCCAGGGTTCGAGCCGCTGTCCGGGCGATGTGAATTTTTCACTATGTATGATTGATCCTGGGCGTATGCAATGAGGATATGCCAGTTTATCGGCCCCATTTCTGGATGGCTCAGTTGGTATAACGTTGCGGTTTTCAAGTAATCGTTGAGGCCCGAGTGATGAGACGTGTTTCAATACATATCATTGATTCTCTGCGTATGCATTAACGAAAAGACCACGTCATTACCGGCGGGCCCGAATAGCTCAGTCGGTGGAGCGTTAGGCTTTTAACCTAACGGTCCAGGGTTCGAGCCCCTGTCCGGGCGATGTGAATTTTTTACTATGTATGAACCTGTGCGTATGCAATGAGGATAAGACTACTTTATCGGGCCCCTGTTCCTCGATTGCTTAATTGATAGATCGTTGCGCTTTTTACCTAATGGTTCCAGCCCTCTTTCCGGTCGTTGCTGTTTATGTATCATTGATTCTCTGCGTATGCATTAACGAAAAGACCGCATAATTACCGGGCCCTTATGGCTCAGTCGGTAGAGCGTTAGGCATTTAACCTGACGGTCCAGGGTTCGAGCCCCTGTCCTGGCTATGTGAATTTTTTACTATGTATGATTGATCCTGTGCGTGTGCAATGAGAATAATACCAGTTTATCGGCCCCTTTCCTGGAGGGCTCAGTTGGTAGAACGTTGCGGTTCTAAGTAATCGTTTAGGCCCTCTTTCCGAGTGATGAGACGTGTTTCAATACATATCATTGATTCTCTGCGTATGCATTAACGAAAAGACCAGGTCATCACGGGGCCCGGATAGCTCAGTAGGTAGAGTGTTAGGCTTTTAACCTAACGGTCCAGGTTTCGAGAACCTGTCCGGGCGATGTGAACTTTTTACTAGGTATGAATCTGTGCGTATGCAATGAGGATAAGACCAGTTTATCGGGCCCCTGTTCCTCGATTGTTTAATTGATAGATCGTTGCGCTTTTTACCTAATGGTTCCAGCCTTCTTTCCGGGCGTTGCGATTTATGTATCATTGATTCTCTGCGTATGCATTAACGAAAAGACCACGTCATTACCGGGCCCGTATAGCTCAGTCGGTTGTGCGTTAGGCGTTTAATCTAACGGTCCAGGGTTCGAGCCCCTGTCTGGCGATATGATATTGTTTCTATGTATAATTGATCCTGTGCGTATGCAATGAGTATAAGACCAGTTTTTCGGCCCCCCTTCTTCGATGGCTCAGTCGATAGAGCGTTGCGCTTTTTACCTAATGTTTCCAGCCCTCTTTCCGGTCGTTGTATTTTATGTATCATTGATTCTCTTCGTATGCATTAACGAAAAGACCGTGCAAGCGCCGTTCCCGGATAGCTCAAGCGTTAGGCTTTTAACCTAACGGTCCAGGTTTCGAGCCCCTCTCCGGGCGAATAATGTCTTTAAAAAGACACTTTCAACAATAGGCCTAATTACCGATCGCAATTAAATTTGCGGTATGAACATAGGCAATGAGTTGTGCGATGAATGTTTTTGGCCATTATTTACAACATGAAAACGCTGTGTATTACAACTTTAGCATTAGTTGCAAATTCTCAAATAGGTGTCGTTGAAAAAACGGTACAAATGTATTAATAAGGGGCCGTTCAAGTATTACGTCCTCATCGATGGGAGGGTTTCCGATTTGCTGACTTTTGATGACAAGGGGGGTGTTTGGATAATGCTTACGTCATCAACCACCCTTCAAAAAAATATAAATATTTTTAATGACATCTTACTCGGTGTGTCAAAAACCTTTCGATAGTTTGTAGGCACTTGAAGTAACATTTCCCCCTCCCCACTAATAAGTGCCCTACAGAGCCACTTCAGGATCTCTAAATGTGTCGCGGATCCAAGTGATCTAGAAATGTATCACGGCCGCTTAGTTGCCCTGGATTTGTGCCACGCATCACTCAAATGATCCGTAATTATATGCCGCGGATCATTGAAATAATCTAAGAATGTGCCGCCGGTAACTTGAGTGATTTTGAACCGCAATGGGGGCCACTTAAGTCTCTAAAACTACGTCACATGTCACTCAAGGGATCTCTAAATATATCACGGATCGCTTAAATGTTCTGGAATTAAGTAATTAAGTGTTCCACGGGACAGCGATCTGTAAATGTGCCGCTTAGTTCATTTTCTTACAAAATTAGGTTTGAGGAGGGAAGGCCGCATCAGATAACTCACCGAGGCCATATTTTTTTTCCGCGGGCCCTTTATGCGATTTATCATTGTATGGCTTAGAGGGTAGGTCGCGATGAATTTATTAAAGATAAATTTTGAGTTCTTAGCCTTCAATTAGCATTGAAATTAACCGAAATCGATTATATATAGTAACATGTAAAGGTATTTTCGTCCGAAATTTCAATTAAAAAATATATATATTTTTTTGCATTAAAAAAAATAAATTTTTGATCGTGGGAGGGGGGCACGAGCATCTCTATGCTCGTCCCCACCCCCCTCCCCGCGTGTACGTCTCTGATCTCACCAATATGCGTTAGGATTCCAGAGCTGATGACGAAATTTTGCTGACAAGGAGGGGGGGGGAAGGTCAAGGTTTTGCTGACAAGGGGGGGAGAGTGTCAAAAATGGCTAAAAATTTGTTTACGTAATACTTGAACTGCCCCTAACCCTTTGTGCGGCACAGCAGAGATCACTAGCCCTTCCCCCCCCCCCCCAAAAAAAATGCCATATCTTTGTTGATTGAGTTTAGCTTCTTTTGATTTACAGCAGAAGCAAAGTAAGGGGCAGAGGGGAAAACAGTGTTCCATATTGAGAAATCAACTTTAAGGGGGTTATTCAAGTATTACATTAGCATCGATGGGGCGGCGGGTTCAGATTTACTGACATATGACGTCGGGGGGGGGGGAATTCAATGATGCTGAACTCATCATCCACCCTTTACAAAAATATGAAATATTCTAAATGGCATCTTTACTGATCTCTGAATGTTCCGCGGATATTTTGAGCACTCTAGAAATGTACCGCGGGCCTCTGGAACTGTGCTTGTCACTTAGGGCATATTTAGATGTGCCACGGACCGTTTAAGTTTTCTGAAACTGCGCTGCGAATCACTCAAGTGATCTGTAAATGAGCCTCGGTTCACTTAAGTGATCTGTGAATGTACGTTGATTCATTTTTATAAAATTAGGTTTGAGGTGACTGGCCACATTTGGCCCGCAGACCATGGGTTGAATATTTTTGGCTTAGAGGGTGAGTCGAATGAATTTCTTAAAGAGAAATTTTGAGTTCTTAGCCTTCAATTAGCATTGAAATTAACAGAAATTGATTATAATAACATAGTATATATAGGCTATAATATACAGGGTGATTATAAAAAAACTATCCCGACATATGGGCCCCTAACTATCGTACCATTCACAGAAACTGAATGAAATTTTGGCATAAGGTATTTTGAGGTATGCGCTCAAGAATGATATGGAAAACAACAGTGTCACTCTAACAGTTACGGTTACAGTGAGATAATTTCGAAAATATCAAATGGCAACACCAAGTTTTTTGTATTGGAATGTGATCTCCATTGTGAAAAACCCTAAATAGCGTTCAAACGGCAACTGCAGCATGAAAATCACCGGCGGTAGATAGGCTAAAAGTGAGGACAACCAATAAGGACAGAGAAGCAGCATAAAATAAAGCATTTTATTGTGTTTCACAAATTTTCCACATGACCTTGTGGAGGACTAATCAGTCAGGAGGACTGTCTCAGCCGAAGAAACGGTGTGACGAATGAAACGAACATTAATGCTCTGGTGCACGGCAAAGTCCTTTTTCCTTGCCTAGCTCCGGGGGTTTTCGTGCTACAGGTGCCATTCCAACCCTATTTAGTGTTTTTCAGTATGGAGATCGCATTCCAATACAAAAAACTTGGTGTTGCCATTTGATATTTTCGAAATTTTCTCACTGTAACCGTAACTGTTAAAGTGACACTGTTGTTTTCCATATCATTCTTGAGCGCATACCTCAAAATACCTTATGCCAAAATTTCATTCAGTTTCTGTGAATGGTATGATAGTCAGGGGCCCATATGTCGGGATAGTTTTTTTATAATCACCCCGTATATATAAAGGTATATTTTCTTCCGACATTAAAATTTTTTAAATATTTTTTGTATAAAAAAACAAATTTTTGATCATCTGAGGTGGTACTTTCCCACCTTGTATGTCCCTGATCCCAATGTGCGTTAGGAGGCAGGTGCAGAGCTGACGAAATTTCACTGACAAGGGGATAAAAAATGGCTAAAAATTTGCCGATTGAATAGGCCCCTTTTATAAAATATCTGAGCTCTTGTCGATGCTAAAATAATGGACCTTAAAGGATACTGTGAGATATCTCGACAATGTCACTTATAGGTTTAAAAAGATAGGAACAATGAAAATTACAGGCATATGTCCCATGATACGGGACCCAAGTTGTCCGTCAAATTGTTTCAGACTTGGCCCTTGTTCTCAAAAGGTTGAGAAACACTGATGTGTGCAATCGCTACGTGAAAGGGTTGAAGTGAAACGGACAGGAAAAGCTGCGTAAAAAAAAGTAAACGATACACGAGGTTTTGGCTTGTGCGACAGGAAGTCATCATCATCAATATGTTTCTGATTACGGGACTCATTTCTCCGGAAGTGCCACATTGGGATGGATTGGATGGATGTTCGTTAAGGGGACCCCCTATCTGGAAGAGAACTTATGACTCACCACAAAGTATTGCATGCCACTCACTCACCCACTCTTGCCCTTGTCAACAGATGCTCGAGTTTATCGATGGATAAACGAGGGTGGTTGGGGTTTTTTTTTATCTATCCTCCTAGACTCGGGTCTCACCAATTGAGCCCAGTGAGTTATCGGACGCACACTTGCACCAGTACCACAAGCACTTGAAACCCATGCCCGACTCCCCAGATATATATTAAAGAACAAAACGACGCCGCGGCACTTCCTGTTGTCGTTTTCTAGGGTACCTGCTAAATACTGTGCACAGGAAACGGGCATATAATTCCGACCGGAAACGCCGGACAGTGTTCTTTATGGGACAACGATGATACGATTATCAAACTATGTACTACAGTCAAGCCCGGATACAACGAAGTCGCACGGGAACGTGAAAAGCATTCGCTTTTCCCAATATTCGTTGTAAACGATACACCGAGGTTGCCGACAGCTGGCCCACTGGCCACTCGCAAGGCGATTTTGTGCGACACGTGACAAGATGAAAAAACTATTATACTTTTGATACACTAGTTCCGATTGACGAAATTGTAGTTCATATAGAAAAAATTTCTGATTTGACAAAAACAATTTGTATATTTTCAACACACAAACACAAAACCTCTTTAAGGGGTGTCACGACCACTGAAGTCGAATTTTCAAAAATTACTTCAAAAAATATTTCATTCAATTGCAAGTAAAATGCAAACAATTTCGTGTCAATCGGTTAATTTGTTTTTTTTTCATATAATGACAGGAAGAAGTAATGAATTATACAGTGTAAACGTATACAAGAAAAAACGATTTGAACGTGAATGTCTCACATTGCAATTTCTTCAGCTCATCCCTGAGATTTAAACAAAAATTACTGCCCCAAAAATTCTAAAATTTCGCAGAAATGTTTATTCGACATGTGTTAGTAAAATGAACCTAGGATTTAGCAATTGACTAATGGGAAGTCTGTTTTTAAAAATGTTGAATTTAGATTTTTGAAATTTATGTATTTTTCAAACTTTAAAAATTCATAAAATTCTAACCGAATGATTAGATATCCAAGTTCAAGGTCTAATTTACTAACATATGTCGAATAAAGACTTGTGGAAAATTTCAGAATTTTTGGGGCATTCGTTTTTTTAAATCTTACGGAGGAACTCAAAAAAACTGCAATCTGAGAAAATCGTGTTCAAAGTGTTTTTTCTTGCATACGTTTACACTGTAATTCATTATTTCTTTCTTTTATTATGCAAAAACAAATTAACTGGTTGACACGACGTATTTAGTATTGTATTTGCAATTGAATGAAATATTTTTTTGAAGTCATTTTTGAACAATTCGACTTCAGGGGTCGTGACACCCCTGAAACACACAGGTCACGTGACTGACTTCAAACGTACTGTGGAATTTATGGACGTGACGGTAATAGATTTTCTTGCTCAATCATCGGAAGTCAGTGATGAATGATAATCTCGACGAGCGAAATTTCCCTCAAAAAAGTTTCCTTTTATATATTTTCCCATTAAAATTCAAAACTAATGTGCTGCTGTCTATTGGTAAAAGTTAAGTATTTATTTACCAGAAAAAAAAATATATATTTTTTTTTTTACTTGCTGCACGAAATTTAGAATTATTTATGCAGTTTCCTTTTGCGCTGACTTCACTGTTCGTGGGGGAGTATATACTCTTTCCCAAAAAATGAAGAATTCAGTTATATAATAATTATTTTCTAATTCAATAATAACTGGGTGCGGCTTCTGTGTCGGAGTTTTCTCCCCAAATGTATGCGCACGGCTTATATACCGGAGTTTTATCCCTGGTGCGGCCCGCGACATTGCACCTAACCCAGAGGTCTTCAACTTTTTTCCAGTTGCTAGCACTGTCTATACCCATCATCAAAAGAAGAGCACCCTTAATCCACCCTTTTATCCTTGAATGCAATTTGTACAAGGTGTTTAATCGGGACATTGATTAAGTGCACGCCGGCACGAAATCGAAAACAGAAGTTTGCCACCCCTGCGATGCGATACATGATATTTACTCGAGGTTAATGAAAGAGATATCACCTCATAACAGCGTCTCTTAGCTCAATCATTTTTCCCCCATTTATTAGATCGTAATTTCATACATGCAATTACAAAGGTCGCAATAGGCAAATTGCTCAACAAGATGGCTGAAAATATTAAGCCCATAAAAAATATAAATGCCAAACATCACAAAAATACCCGATATAAGAGCATATATCGCCAAAAGAAAAAATTAATAATGCATAATACACTATGTCTACACTCGTACTTCTTTTTAAACATATCAATTGTGTTAGAATTCACGATCTCCCGGAAGTAAGCTATTCCATTTATTAGCAACCCTATTAAAGAAAAACTCCCTGCGACACTATAACCCGGAATTGTCCCTTACTAAACGAATATACAGTAAACCCTCTCTATTGCGGACACAGGCGGGACAAAAAAAAATTGTCCGTAAAAGAGGGGTGACAGCATCAGAGAGGTATCCGGCAAGAGGGGTTTTACCGTACATCATTCGCCAAAGAGGCAAGTAGTTGCCAATCCGGGGGATTATAATTTTAAGAACTTAAAAGAGTGCGAGACGAAAAGTTGATTGAAGTATTGAAAAGATGAAAGAAAAATTTAAAAAAATCAAAACACAAAATAATCACAATATAAACTGGAGTTGAATTATAGTCGAATCCCGTTTTAACGGATACCGTTATAGCGAAAATCTCGTTTTAACGAACACTTTTCCAATCCCTCAAATAAGTTTACATAGGAACAATGTAAACAACCTGATTCTTTTATAACGAAATTCCGTTCCAACGAAGGGATTTTTCCGTTCTCTTGGAGACGTTATAACGGGATTCGACTGTAGTAGAACAAATAAATAAAAAAATCATAAAATTAACAATAAAAAATACGTATGATACGTCTATTATGTTTAAAAGAGAAGTATATGCATGGTGGCTGGCTGTCGAAATGCTACTGAAATTATATACTATTAAAACTCAGATTAGAAATAAAGTCGAATCCCGATGTAACGAATACCGTTGTAGCGAAAAATCTCGTTTTAACGAACAATTTTCTAATCCCCCATTTAGTTTACTTTGGGATATTTTTAAATAACCTGGAATTCCTTTATAACGAAATTTCGTTATAACGAAGTGATTTCTCCGGTCTCTTGGAGTTCGTTATAACGGGATTCGACAGTCTGGACCAGCGGTTCTCAACATTTCTTTACTCGCGGAGCCCTTTTCAGTATATAATTTCTATGGCGGAGCCCTGTTTGGACTCGAGAAGCCCTTTTCAGTATATAATTTCTATGGCGGAGCCCTGTTTGGACTCGAGAAGCCCTTTTCAGTATATAATTTCTATGGCGGAGCCCTGTTTGGACTCGAGAAGCCCTTTTCAGTATATAATTTCTATGGCGGAGCCCTGTTTGGACTCGAGAAGCCCTTTTTTGTACATAATTTTCATGGCAGAACATTGTAGGCCTCTCTTATTTACTTATCTATCAAATTTACTGATTCATTTTATTTTCTTCGAGTCGCCGTGGAGCACCGGTTGAGAACCTGGTATAGACAAAATCCATAGAAAAAAAGGGGGGGGGCTACGTTTTCAGAGTACGCATTTTTTTTAGTACAAGATCCTTAGCATCAAGCTGAAAACAGGCTGGGCATTCCAGAAGATTATCTTTTCCATCTGCATGTATCAGACACAGAAATGCGTTTACCAAATCACAAATGAATGGGAACGCCTACGAGCTCGATGGGGTTGCTTCAACGCGAGCTTTAGTAAACATTCCTCGTAAATGTTTTGAAAAACTCGTCTTAATTTTGAGCAGAAGCTAGAACGAATCAAACGATTTTCTATAGAAACCTATAGAAAATCACGTTTCGGGTAACGAACGTGATTCCGGAACGAATCATCTTCGTTAACCGAGGTATCACTGCACTGTCCACTTTTGGAAATACTGACATATGGAGGAAGCTAGAGCTATCTCCTCGACATTTCTAAGCGTACGAACCAGATACAGTTCTTATGAGAGCGTTCGAATTCCCACGATCTTGATTTAGTCATTTTTCTATAGTTCCCATATTTTTTTTTGTCATCTATTCGGCATCCAGTTATCTTCTTGATAACAACGCCCGAGTATGTTCAGCCTGCACACAAAAGCAGAGACTCTGATGTATAGACAGAGATAGAGGGAGAGAGAGAAAGTTGGTACATCCGTCACCAGCCAGGCGAATCTGGGAACAATTATACTCATAGATGTCGCGGTGCACTTCAACCACGACAACTAATCGCTGTAATGTAAGGACTTAGCCTTTCATTAGTTACGTATACTTAACAACACGGAGGTGCTGAATAGGTGACTCTCTTCGGATTATCGCCCCGAGCACTTCCTGGTGTAATGTATTATTACGTATTCCTAACACAACAGGGTAGAATAACTCACGAAAAACATGCGTGCTCGTAATTATTTTATTCATAATCAACGCGTGTTTTCGTTTTTCAACCTGTTTGAACACGCTCTCGACTGAAACAAACGGCGGTTGGTGTTTGAAAAAAAAAAACGAAGATTGCATCTATACCATCCACTCCGATATGGCATCTATACACGACGGGTTTCCAACTGGTGTTCCACGAAACCCTGGTGCTCTGTGACACTGTTTTTGGGGGGCCTCCGCCGTGATCGAATGCCGTCCGGAACTGTTAAAAATCCCGTTACCCGGAGAGCTTTCAAAGAAAAAAACTTTCTTGTTACTGATACTCGCAAAGCTGTTCTTTGTTTTGCATTTTAACGAGATGGTGTCATTAAAATCCAGACCACTTGGATGACCAATCTAGAGAGTGTAGAAGCATGTGAGTGACCAAAATAGTGTGCAAATATATTAAATTGATCATTTTGATCATTTTTGTCACACCACGGTCATTTTCTGCACACGAGGGCTAATTAGACCGAGACCTACAACTTATTGCCGATTCCGAACGGCAGGCTTATTTCCATATTCACCGAGAGGTTGGTGCGCTAACCCCTCGATGTGGGACTCCCTGAGGTATCAATCTTTTCCGTGGTCATGTCGCCGTTTCTGTTGTACCCCTGTGTCAGGAAAGTTTGCTCACAAGGGCAAACCGGGTATCGAACTCGCGACACCTCTAAACATCGTTGGTACTTTAGGCGAGTATCCTATTGACCTGGGCTACCGCGCCCCGCAAATATGTTAAGGACCGAAAGAATGACCTGCGGAGCGAGGGACAAAAACAACGACCTAGAAGGTATGAAAGCAAGTGAACAACTGAAAGAGTTACTTGGATACAGGATACAGAGGTATATTTTCGGTGGAGGAGTGGGAAACTAAACGGCTATGGTCCAGCGCGATTCGGAGGAATGAGTAGACTAGGAAACTAGACTGAAATGCGTGAAAGGCAGCAAAATTTGTATAGCCCACTGACCAGAAAACGATAAATCCGCCTCTGGAGTGGACTCCAAGCAAAGCCTTCATCGCAGGGCCCTAAAATTATGTGGCCATTGTCAATTGCTCAAATTTCTGCATATGAAAATGAGACATTTGCCCAAATGGCACCTGCTATTTATCATAGCACCTGATCCAAATGCCGTGGAGTATCCCTGTGCACCAGAGAAATTCGTTTGGGCCATACTTGGCGGGGCCCATGCGTTAAGACGGACCGGGGGTAGTTTATTAAAGAATAATGTGTGTGTAATACCTTCCTTCTTCAATTCAGAAACAAACAAAACGGTGAAACAGCACTGTTAATAAATAAATATCCTTCGTTGAAAAACACCGTAAAAATGTATACATATTATAAGCGGTTCTGTTTCGGTTAGAAAGCAATTTTTAGTAATTGTTGATATGGTGACGACATCTTTTGTAAACATATGTAAGAAGATACCCAAAGATGCATGTGCATGCCTACTCATGTCCAAGTTTAGGAATTTCTGGTAACTCTTTTTTTCAATGCTTTCAGCAAAAAAAAAAAAAACCTCTATGCATATGGAAGCATTCTCAGACTCTAAACGTATTTTGTAAACTTATTCTCAGAAAATATTAGAAATAACTGCACAGTACATTATTAAATTACAAACACCATCATTGAACAAGAACTACTGCCACCTAACAAATAAAAAACACAACTGTTACATTTCTTCAATTGAAATTTGCGATCAGTTTTCAATTACTGTGCCGAATGAAAAAAAAACAATATGGTACTCGATATTAATGAATATTTTTTGAGCAATAATATAAATTAAATTATCAAGTTTGTTGCAAAACTTGAATGGTTATTGTTTGTGTATGGTAAAATAACGTTAGTGAAACTCGCAAAAAGGAGGCGGTCGTCTTTGATTTTTATAATTGTAGTCAAACAGAAACATGTTGATTACATTCACAAAAAGATGTGGGCAAATACCAACTGTTTAAACTTTGCAGCAAATTTGGTAATTTAATTTATATATTATTGCTCAAAAAATATTTAATAATATCATATATTTTTAATCATACGGCACACTAATTGAAAACTGGTCGCCAACTTCAATCGAAGATTCAATATAAGCCACTTCTTATTTGATAGGTGACAGTAAGAGTTCTAGTATAATTATGTTTTTTACACGTAATATAGATCTGTATTATATACTTAAAAGTAACTACGAAATTCACTTTCTTTTGGTGAATAAGTTTACAAAATATGAACGTTTAAAGTCTGAGAATGCTTCCATGTACATAGAATTTTTGCTGCACAGAAAAAGAAAATTCCCCCATATTGTATAAGGTAGCATATTTTGTATTCCGCATAGATATCGAAATTTTGTTCGCAGAGAAACAACAGATCTATCTCTACAGGTGAAATAAAAGACAATATGTCCTCCTATTTTGGAAGAAGAAGGGGGGGGGGCACATTTCATGCAGGAATAAATTTTTTCATTTATCCGAGTGCATTTACATGCCTCTGGTAATGAATGTACGAAGTACGATGAATCGTATAATAAAATGAAATGTGTGGAAACGTTTGTCAATTCAAAGAAAGCATCAATGGATGAGATTGAAATAACTCCAGTTTTCCGTCATTTTCTTCGTGTTCTTGTAGAAACCGCGACTTGAATCATTGGATTCTTATAGGATTCGATACGTTTTCTCCCACGGTTTATTTACAGTTTCCGGCACCAGGAAATAAAGCTTCTTCTCTAAAAACAAAGGACGGAAGTGCGAGAAGATTCTGAAAACTTGAGTAACGTTGCTCTCGAAAAGAAATTCGTATTATAATTACCGTTTTTTTTCCTCTCCGGCCTTTTATACACATTTATGAATTAGTGAAGATAGAGATAGAGTTGAGTTAGTGAAGGAGAAGACAAAAAAAAATCTCATGAAAGAACTTCGCCGACGTGGAAAGGAAAGATTTGCGTGCATAAAACACACACTCGATCGCACGCGATTATTTTTCATGGAAATGGCGGGAAGAGAAACAAATCGCTTTGCGTGTGTGTGGCATCTCTTCGTGTCAAGATGACTACACTCACTATCGTCGACTATAAATATTCGCATCATTTCCCCGATTAGTCGCATTCTGACTCTTAACGATGGGTCCTTTCATCAACCCTTTTAAACTCGGTGGTCGAGCGAGAACTCTACGCATAGGTGCCGAAACTTAAGGGCTGAAGCCCTTTGAACCCCCAATAATTTCTGAAAAAACAATGTAATGCAATGTAGTAACTAAGTAACTTCTCTCTCCCGCGTACGTACTTGATTCCCGTATATGCAGGACGACCAGCAACTTTCAGCCCCCCCCCCCACCCCATTTAGCATTTAGAGCAGTGCTTCTCAACCATTTTGTGGAAAGAACCATAGGAAGATGCAGTGGAGGGGGCGGTAGGGTCCCCGTTCAACAAAGAATTTGTATTACAGTAAAACCTCGCTACAATGATACTCGATGTAACGATAAATCTCTACAAAACAATATTTTTTCACATCTTGTTTCGGATTGTCTTTAGTCTAATGTTAAACTCCTATCGAGATGCAACGATATACTTTACTACGATAAACCTCTACATAAGGTTTTTTGGCAATATTTCGAAACCTCCACAACCACCGTCCAGCGTGACGCTCTGAAGTAGAGGCCTTCCTTCATATACTGGGCTGAGAAAAAAATTCATCAATGCCGCCACCTGGAGGCCATTTCCTGAAGTTAAGGGAGGTTACTGAGCCTCTACTTCAGCGCGTCACGCCACAGTGCGTAAATATGGAAGTAACGGTCGTGTCTTCAGTGGTGTATATACTAGTAGTTGGAAATTGCCATATGGCGATATATGGCTGGACTTGGTGTGTGGTATATATACATAGCGCGCTGATTTGCAAGAGGACTAGGTTCGATTCACGGTGGAGACCAGTAGACTCTTCTTTCCGAGTTCACCATGATATCCGTTAAAAAAAAGTATTTCCTTCATAGATCGTTGATATTTTTCAGGTGATTTCTAGAGTAGAGGGTATGATAACCATATACGGTTTTATCTACAGAACCCAAACGAACATAAATATTTCTCCAGCAACTTGCTCGTTTATAACGAACCTAGACATGCATAACCAATTTCCACATATAATGAAGTTTCTCCCATTTCCCGTGAATTCCGTTTTGCTTATCTGTTATATTTCGATTGCTTATAACAAACGCCGATTTCAGCGAAATACGCCGAATTTTCAACCGGTTTTCAAGCACGAATCTCTTTGTCATCTTACTTAAATCTTCTTATCGGTAAATTTATCTTCCTACAACGTGTAAGTACAACTAATAATACTCCCTTTATTTCCCTGAAAGACATTCCAGAAAAGCGTGTTTTTTTTGGGGTTTTTTTTTTTTTGTACTGTAAAATTCTTTTTGCTTCACTTTCTTTTTAACTTTTTCTCTATTAAATCCACAGAGTAATAATACTATAGAGTGCGCGCGAGGGGTTACAATGGGAAGCAAAGATCCGGAGTCACGTGACTCCGGTCGAAAGGCTGGTCAGGGAATCTCGCTGGCAATGCTTTCCTTATGGCTATTCGTATGACGATCTACACGCGCTGTCTTATTTTTGATTAGAATGGTCAACACTTGCGCAGCTTTCGGATGTTCTGAGCGGTTTAGGAAAGGGGGACCAGTATCCTTTCACAAGGAAATACTTTTTTGCTTATTCCTCTTCTTATAAATTAAAAATTGGAATATTAAATTGACGATGCAATGGATTTCTGACGTAATCTCAGTTTTTAACGACTCCATTTTGGATTTAATTCAATTAAAGTTCCAAGTTTTGGTAAAATTCAAATGTCATAAATCATTATTAAATGTTTTAATAGAATTTTTGGCAATAAATGATTGAAATTGTGAGTTTTATGAAGTTTTAACTGAAATATACGTCTCCGCAAGATTTGGCGAGATTTGGCGAGCTAATGAGTTCATTCGAGTTTTGCTCAACTTGGAAGAAAATATGCTTTTCAGAAGGAGAAATTTATGAAAAATATTCTATTTAAATAGAATGTGAGGAAAACTTCCCCCCCCCCTCTAGACAATTGCAGTTTTGCATAAAAATGCATAACAACCTCTAAAAATAATAGTATTTTTACCCCTCTTCACACCTGAGATAAAACTATTACAGAAAAGAAATTTTTTTATTCATTAATTTATGTTTGTTGTATGTGAAATTGCCGCTTCAAACAAGAAAATTAATTATTCAATTGATTTTTTGAGTCAATATCTGTACTAAGACCTGAAGTCATATATTGTGTACCTCAGATGTTATCTTGAAAAAGAATCATTCTAAAAACGATTTAATACCTTAAATTAAGATTAACATATGCATACTTTTGGAGCGAAGAGATTACATATGCCACATATATATATATGTGACATGTGTAAATATTATATTATATATATGAAATATTATATCCTAAAATATTATATATATATATATATATATATATACACACACTTTAAATTATCACATATATACTCTACATGGAATTTTAATTCTTATAATTTAGAGAAATTGATGATGAGATTCTGTAATTTTCTTGAGTAAAATCTATTTTAATCCTGAAATATTATGTAAGTGTTTACAGTTTTGTGTGATGAGTTTTGCTCAACTCATCAGGAATGTTTTTCAGGAATGTTAGAAATGAAACTTTTTCTTATTGTTTGAATATTATTTCATGACTGAATATGGTATGAGTGTGAATGTGTTACATTACATAACATAATACGATGCATTATAATTAATTATACATTAATTATGAGTATATAGAGTAATTGTAATGTTCTGGAAAGATATATTTTTGTTTTAATAACCTCTAATATAAATAAATTTTCGAAATTAAAAGCGACAAAGTGAATGAAGAGAATATTTAAAAATATAAATGAATTAGGCTTTACAACATATACGTTGTTCCGTTTTCCAATATTTGTTTATTTTATAGAATTTATTTTTTCAAATCTGATACTCCCTAAATATTTCACATAAAAATGAGTGAAATTCATTGAAAAAATGAAGAAAAGTTTTCATCAACTTGATCGAATTGAGTCAAATTTCGTTACAGCAGCATCCTAGCTTCTGCGAAAACGCGCCAAATGTAATAGCGCAGAACCTGTTCTTTCCCCGACAATACTGCTCATCTTTTCTTCACGTTCGACAAGTTTTATGAATAGCGTGCGCGGTCTATTTATATCTTAAGTCTATGATTAAATCCTATTTCGTTTGTAGAAAACCTTATTAGGAAGAAGAAACTGAAGTTACGTTTATCCCAAAGAATCCAACCACCAAACACCTCTAATAATACGCATTTGCTAAACTTTAGCTAGATTCGGCCTATGGTTGTGGTGGTGTTATCGTGAGTGAGTTTATGTCTGTGAATTTCAAGCACAAAAACGCTGTCTGTTGCTTCAGAAATTGAAGCTATATAAAAGTTTTAGAACCAAAAATGGGGAAAAAAAATAGATATCAAAGATATTCGGGATTCTTCGAAGTTTTCTATCCACAATTGTGAAAAGCAAAGCAGAGGCGTGGACATGAAGAAAACATTGAGGGGGCTGAAAGTTAGCAGTCGACCCGTATCAAAGGTGGGTAAAGATCAAGGTTTCTAGAATATATAATATATGTAAGTATAGAATATGTAAGATATCCTTTAACCAGCTTTGTCCCGTATACACGGGAATCGAAGCGGTACGCAGGAGGAGCAACGCTGGCTTGCGTTGCATTGTATATTCATTATTTAATGGGCTCAGTCCCCTTACAAAATTTACTAGAGGGGCTCAAACAGTCTCAGCCCCAGGTTCTGGAGCATGGCGCAATATATGATCCTTTGGTTGATGGGCGCTCGGGAGTGCTCGTGGTCGCACTGGGGTTTGTGTTTGGCGGGCAGGGGTCCAGTCCTGTGTTTGCCTGTGTTGTCGATCTTGGGGCCCCATGGAGAAAGATGATCTCATAATCCGGCGGTGACCTTTCAGTTTGAAATTCCTTGGAATATGGACTGGGTCACCGTTCGGTTATTAGGATGTTGCAAAGAGGAACTGAAGGAAAAGTTTACGGATGGCGAACTGAAAATCTACAAGGAGAGATTCGTAGAAACAGATATTTTTTGAATGGTTTGAAAATAAGGGACGGAAATTCTAGTAACTTGGCCCTTGGTAAAAGAAAAAAAAAACTTTAAATTTTGCATGTAATTATATAGGCAAAAATTATTTTAACACAAAACGTCCGCAGTCATATCATGAAGGGAAAAAACAACACATATTTTCGTTTATGCGCTCGATTGCGTAAGATTATTATTCAAGTTTTAACCTCTTTGATTGGTTTAACCAGTGGCGGATAAGTCGGTCGGGGCCCTGAGCACAAAAGAAAATATTGGGTGCCCCTAATTTAGAAAAAAGTGTGAAGTTTGTGTTTTTCAAAGCCCCCGCCCCCCCCCCCCCCAGGCGGATACCCAGTGCGCCCGCCGTTAAATCCACCTTGGGTTCAACCTCCTTTCATTTTAAAAATGCTCAAATTATTGAAAAAAAGAGTCGTACAAAATAGCAATCACATAGATAATATAAAATGTATACAGAGTAATTAACTAATTATGTTTCATTTTTCCCTCAAACTCAGAAATTCACGGATATAACGACAGTTCGAAATGTAACGAACAGTTTCGCTGTTTCTCCTGACTCTTCGTTATAAGTGGATTCGACTGTATGTTTATTTTCGCACTGAGAAACAATTTTACAGCTTCTGATATCGCGATCCCCCCCCCCCCCCCCATCCGGAGTTTCGAGATCAGTGGTTCTCAACCTTCGGAAGTCCGCGGCCCGATTGATTTCTTTTATGTGAGTTTAAAGCCCGGTCATACGTACGCTTAATTGAGGCACAAATGGGTAAAAATAAATCGGTTAACTATTCACGGCCCGTATTTGCGGTAACTATAGTTTCTTCCATAAATTCTGAATTTCCATCAATTCTGGAATTCTGCATTTTCATCTAGAAAGAAATAATTCTGAAATTATTTCTTTCATAAATTTCAAATTTTTATCATAGCTGGAATTGTTTCTTTACACAAAATCTTAATGTCCATCAATTCTAGAATTTCTTCTTTCTTTTCTTCTGAATTTTCACCAATCCTGAAATTATTTCTTTCATATTTATTTCCATGGGTGCTGGAATTATTTCTTGCTTTTATTCTGAATTTTCATGATTTTAATTTTCTGTACTTTTGATTGCCCCCTCCCTCTCTCTCTTACACAGAAGAAAACAGGGCTTCAGGACCCGCGTTTGGTAAAAGCGGCCCTGAAACATGGATATTGCTTCAAGGGTTCCTGTACTTTATATCAAAGACTCCATGATGATTCTATATTCTTTATGATGCTGCCCTAAGAATGGAAATTATCAATAGCAAGGCCAAAATGATTAAGAAATGCTGATTTTTAGAGCTGAAGCCTTCAACGTTTTAGTTCGAACGGAGCCTTATACGGTTACGAGACTTTTTTCATGGAAATCATCACGAATGATTCTCAATATAGATACGTATTTTTGTTGTTGCAATAATAAAAACTTTTACATCTTTTTCGATGCTACGGAACCCCAGGTTCCACGGAACACCAGTTAGAAACCGATGACTTAGACTTGAAGTAAATACCATGGTCTATCATAATTTCAAATACCTTATTTACCGACCTTTTTACGGCATCTCAAGTGACTTTGGTCAAGGCCGCAACTAGGAGAGAGCAGGCGGGTATGATGGCCTAGACCAGTGGTTCTCAACCTTTGGAAACACGCGGCCCGGTTGATTTCTTTTATGTGAGTGGAAGGCCCGGTCATATGCACGCCTAAAGGGGGTATAAATGGGTAAAAATTAATCGGTAAGCTATTCGCGGCCCGGTTTGACTGGTGCCAGGGCCCGGTATCGGGCCGCGGCCCGGCGGTTGAGAAACATTGGCCTAGACCAGAGGGAGGCCCAGATTTTATATTTTATTTAAACCTCTCCAATACAATTTTCAAATTCTTCAATTGTTCTCGTACAGACGACTCAACCCACATTTTCCAAGAAAATGATGCCGAATTCCGTACCCATCACCAACAAGACATGACACATTATACCCCCCGAAACGGTACAGAAACGGAAGGGGGGAATGGCGGAGGAACAAATGACCAGAGATATACCGCCCCCTCCCCCCAGGACTTATTTCTTCCGTTTTTTGGAAGCCCACCTGAGTTTCTGGTTTCCATTCATCCCCACACAAGAACCATCTGAGCAGTTTGCTCCGTAGGGAGATCTCAATGAATGGATGATTTTCCCTCTGGTCATTTAACTCGTGGCTTTTTGAGGACTTAACAATGACCAGCTCAAGGGAATAACCAGGGAGGTGGAAAGTCTTCAGAGAAAATGCTTCAAGTTCCTTGTTCCAAGAAACAGCAGGAATTCGGTTTAGCATGTTTCTGTCTGTTTCTGGACAATGGATAAGAGTATTTAAAGAATAATTTTACTGGTCAACTCGAGAATGTCATTAAAAAGGAACTGGTTCAAGAATTTGGATTCCTTCAAAGCTGGTTAAAGAATTCTTCCAGAAAAAGAGTTGATTCTTTGTTTTACTTAAGGTTTCATTGATCAACGTCAAAGGCATTGACATAGGCTAGCGATTCTCATTAAAGTCTGTAGTGGTGAGCATTTGTGTGCCTATTTATGCTTTTATAAGGGAAAATATCTACTGAACTCTATTTTAGGGAGCCGCAGAGAGTGTTACCAACTACATTTTACCTAAGTTTTACACATAAAAGTTTCCAACTACATTCTTCATCAGAAAAAACTAGAAACGTGAGCCTTCAACAACCAGAATTAATTTTAGTCAATATTTGCAGGACCATACGTCCCATATTTTCCGGGACATTCCCGCATTTTCACGTAATTTAATAATAGACCCTGGCACCGGAACCTAGGAGCTGAGGTCATTTGAGGCCCCCCAATAATTTCTGAAAAACAATGCAATGCACTTTACTCCTCCCGTGTACGCGCTTGAGTCCTGTATGTACGGGACGACCAGCAACTTTCAGCCCCTCCAATGTTTTCTTCGTGTCGGCGCCTCTGTAATAGACTGACTACTAGTACGCAGGAAAAATTTTTGAAAAAGACCAGAAAAACAACTAGCCAACTATATGGGTATTTTTTTCCAACTAAATGGACGAAAAATACTAATAAAAAAAATTCTGGTTGAAAAATAACTATGCTGACAACACTGGCCACCATGAATTGCGCAAGGGAACCGCGGGTGAAAAAGGTGTGAGGAAACACTGCCATGGTCGTAAAGCAGTGGTTCTCCAACTTTTGCCACTCGCAGTTTCCTTGCCGCAGTCAACGTTCATCTACGACTTCCCCCAGAATAATTTAAAAGGTCTTCAACCTTTTTTTTCCTAGTTTCGAGCACTGCCTGTATCCATCATCCAAAAAAAGAGCACCCTTGTGACAAGTTTGACATACGAATGAAATCAGGATGACTTTAATGCTTGAATTGGCCCGCGAGTGGCTGAAATACCGGATATCTGGCCCGCGGACTGAAAAGGTTGTGTACCCTTGATTATGACTAGAGCTTCGATTTTTATGACCTAAAGATGAAATGGCGTTGCTGATAGGCAAAATAAACCGAAATTTAGGTTCTTTAACCCATCAGGGACCCTAATTATGACGATCAATCGTAATTTCAGTTTTAATTTTACTTCTCGTGATGAAGTAAAAATCGCGATAAAATGGGTAGATGTCGGAGAAAGTCATATCATTCAAATGATTCATATAATTTTGTCGCAATCACACAGTAAAAATCGCGATCTCAGGTAAAATGATCCTAAAATCTACTGGTGAAGGCTTTTTAAGAATTCCGTTTCCCCCCAATTCGATTGCGGAATATCTCAGGTGTTGCCTCATTTCCGAGAGAATAGGCACGCGGAAAGAAACAATCCAGCAATGTCTGGAACTTGTCCCTAATGGTATTTTCAGAGCAGCAGAGTCCCGTTTCACATGCTTGCCGTATACCTTTCCCATAGATCGGGCCGCCCTTATCAGACACGGTGTGAAATTTACTTTTTGGGCCCCTTAGCTTCGATTTTATATTTTCTTTTTTTGGGGGGTGGGGGGGCTAGGCATCCGAAGATTCATGCATTATCATAGAAAGAATACTGGAAAATATCCACTCACCAATGAAAATTCAGAATTAATGAAAGAAAAAGCGCCCGAAATGATGAGAGAGAAAAATCCAAGAGTTAATGAGGGGAAAACCCAGTATTCATGAAAATTCAGAATGAGAGAGAAAAATCCCAGAATTAAACGAGAAAGATGAAAATTCAGAATTAATGACAGATGAGAGAAATAATGCCAGAATTGGTGAAAATCTAGAACTGATGAAAATTCAGAATTAATGAGAGAAAAAACCCCCAGAATGAACAAAATTCAGAATTAATGAGAGGAAAAAAAATCTCAGAATTCACAAAAATTCAGAATTAAGGGGTGGGAGGGAGAATCCCTGAATTCATTTTAAAAAAATCAGAGTTAGTGAAGGAAAATATCCGAGAATTATATAAAAGAGAAAGATGAAAATTCAGAATTATTGATAGAAATAATTCCAGAATTGATTGATAGAAATAATTCCAGAATTGATTGATAGAAATAATTCCAGAATTGATTGATAGAAATAATTCCAGAATTGATTGATAGAAATAATTCCAGAATTGATTGATAGAAATAATTCCAGAATTGATTGATAGAAATAATTCCAGAATTGATTGATATTCAGAATTGATGTGAGACGATGAGAGAAATAATTCCAAAATTGATGGAAATTTTAGAATCAAATCATTTTTGAAGCTCAGACACCTTGTTTACTATGAGAAAAACTATTTTTTCGGTATTTATTATAGCCTTCATTTCACTTTATTATCTTAACTGTGGGGCCTCCCAAACCGCGGGGCCCGGTGCAACCGCACCCGCCACACATCCCCTAAGGATGGCCCTACCATAGATAATTGGTGCAATCATTTTTATTACCATATCTGATAAGAAAATAACCAGTTTTATATTAATCCCCGTGGAGATTAAATTCAAAACATAAAACAAGAGTTGGAAATTGTGCATACAGGATGCCCTGTATGTACTAATGCAGCCTTCATCTAATCAAGTAGAGCATTGGTTCTCAAACTTTTGTCACCCGCGGCTCCCTTACAACCGCAGCTCTCTAGAATAGTCTAACAAAGATCCGTTTGAGAACAGCAAGCATACACACACCACTATCGGCAGCTCACAGCGACACGCCTAACGAAAGTTGGCGACCCCTTGGAGCCACGACGGACACTTTGAGAAACACCGTGTCTGCTAAAGGGGTCCGCGGAATGTGTTTTCGAACAGAGAAAGAATTATAGGGAAAATATATGAAAAGTGACAAGGGCATCGAAATTTAAGATATGGTTCTAATTTAAGAAATGCTTATAAGATGCGTTTAGAAATCACTGCACCAGTTTCAAGAGTGAAAGTACAACGTGTCATAAAATAAAAAATCTAAATTTTTATATGGTCTCCTCCCTGTTCCCAAACTTCCAATTATACAACTGTTATTTTATAATTGGAAAATTATAAAATTTACTATTTATAAATTGTTACCCTGTCTCTCCTGGGGAAAACAAAAAAAAATTATATGTTTCTAAGTGCATCATTCACTGAAATATTTGAATTCAAAAATTGGGAAAGACCAACATGAATGAGGGAAAGAAGCATTGCCCGTTTGTTTTTGCTAATCTTTCATAACTTTTCTCCGATTTTTGAATTCAAATACAGTATCTTAGCAAATATCGTACTCAGAAACATGGAACATTTTTTGTTGTTTGCCTCAAGAGCAACAGGGCACCAACTTCCTAAAGTTGGAAGTTAGAGAACAGAGGAATCGTATAAAAATTTAGACTTTTTTTATTTTGTGACACTGTTTTCACTCTCAGAACTAGTTCAGGGTGATTTCTGAATACATTTTCGACCATTTTTTTTTTAAATTGAAACCGTACTTTGCGACGAATGGTTGATGAGATAAAGGCGACATTAGGACTTACATGACATCCCCTATATGATAGTAGTGCTAGGGACAGAGCCGTCGAAAGCGTTTTCTGGACTTGATCGTTATATCGGAGATCTTCATGTCTTAATTAATTCTGGGGGTGCTCAGACAGGTGCTACAAAATATTGTGGATGCTCGAGCAGCCACTGCCTGGGAACGCTAAACTTTTCAATGGTCAATTTCTTAAGCAGATATTATCGTACTCGATGTGGGGAAAAAAATTAACCAATTTTTCCCTTTCCTAACAATATGTGAGACATAATTCCAGAATTGATGAAACTCCTGAACTGGTTCCTATCACCGCGATGTCTTCAAACAACGCACGAGATTATATATACATATGTCAATCAAAGTTTACGTTAAAGAAAAAATAATGATATATATATATTTTCTTTGTGTATATTAAACTATTTTTTAATGTAAATTTCCTGGTTGATATTTCAACGCTAAAAAAAAAGGAAATGAGACCATGAATAAAAAATAATAATAAAACGAATTAAGTCTGAATTTGGCCAGTAAAGAAAGAAATTGACAGCAAAAAAATCAGTTCTGATATTTATCACTAGATGGCATCTCCAATTGCAAATGTTACAGCATAAGTTAATTTTTTTTTTGTATATGTATATAATCATGCGATCCATCTACATATCTCATGGTAGTTGTGTATATATATATGTTGTAGTTAATACTTACTGTAATTTGTGTTTTAATGAGGTTGATATCTAAATTAATGATGGCATAATATGAATAAGCAAAAAACTGATAGCAATACTGACGATGACAAGATATAAAATTCGAATGCGAAATAATGAAGCAATGAATTTTTTACAGAATATGAAAGTTGAAAATTATCAAAGCCAATGAGTGGAGTGGATTCACATTAAGAGGGAGGAGAACACCCCGACATTGGCTGAAGGCAGAATGTTTCTGAGAGCACTTTTAGCATATAGGCCTAAGAAAGCACTCGACTCCCGACGTTCTGCGATTGTACCATGAAAATCCATAATTATAGAAAATCAAATGAATATAGAGTATTTATAGCTATAAGAAATGTTGTCCAAAAATAATATAAATATAATTGAAATGTACCAGAAGGTTGTAGTTGTAAAATTGAGTAATGTTGTCGAAATACACTAATACCAGCGCCATAGGCAGCTGAAATATGCAGCGTAATACAAATGCGTTTAGTTAATATTTATATTTGTATTTTATATATGACTGCATAATTATACTTATATTATTTTAAGTATATAAATATATTTATTTATTTACCAGGACTGTTTCTATTCTCATTTCTTCCCCAATTAATATGACGTTAACCTCATAAGAAGGTGCGTCATATATTGTTGTATTTGTATTGTTGTATTTGTATTTTTGTATTTGTATTGTTGTATTTGTATTGTTGTATTTGTATTGTTGTATTTGTATTGTTGTATTTGTATTGTTGATACTATATTACGGAAAAGAAGAGTCCACACCTAGAAGCTGTGCAGAGATTTATACTCTTTAACAGGATCCTAAAGGTTTCTATGTCCTTTAATACAGAGGAACCCCGTTTATACGACTTTCAAGACGCCGAGTCAAAACGTCATGTAAATGCGAAAGTCGAGCAACTGAAACAGATTTTAAATTTCAAAATTTTTTGAATTTTAAAATCGCATCTCAAATTGCTTGGAGAAATAACATTTAACAAAATATCACCTTTTTTGCTTATATCTCGATTATTCATATAGTATTCTTTTGAAGATAAAAGAAAAAAATCAGTTTAAAGTTTTTGACACAGCCAGAGCAAGCAAAGCACAAATCTCAAATTCCACTGGAAATGATTGAAAAAGATACTGTGTGTCTGTACCGTATATGTATCTCATTGGCAAACCTGTGCCCAGTGGATGCCTCAAGTTCATAGGGGGGGGGGGGGGGCTCGTGATAATGAGATTTGGTGCTATGCTTTTCGATAGACGACACAGAAATTTATAGGATGGTAGGATTACTTTCAAGAAATTAAGGAAATTAAAAATTCAGTAAATTAAGGACGAAGGATATCACTTTGCCCGAGGGGGGAAGCATGGTGCTTTTAAGAAATCACTGTTTGCCTGTACCCTCTATATAAATAAATGTTTTTTTTACAATGGACTTTCCCTACTTTAACCATTCCATTTTAGTTTCAATTGATGCGCATTTAAAAAAATATATTTTCTTATTAGCGTCACCTGCTGTTGACTTAAAACACTAATTTAAGAATTGATGCATATTCTAGTAACATGTTCATCCGTTCTTTTGGATAAATTCATATTTAATTTGTTATTTTGATAAAATTTATTACAGTTGAGTTTAATTATAGAGAAATTTGATGTAGTCAAATATCGGTTAACATAATTTCTTTTTTGTTTTGGTGGACAAATATTTCTATGCAGTTTCGGTACTTACGCGCGACAATATAAATTAGTTTCGTTTTTCAGCGTCATCTATCATCGACTTTAAATACTACTTTCCAATTCCATAACGTATGAATTGCGGCTCTTTTTTTTTTCCTTTTTATCGTTTTTTATTAAATCCGGAAAATCCACTTCTCAATAATCTGCTTGATTATTTTGATAAGTTGCACCCACTTATAAAATAATCGGATACAGTGAAACCGGTTAATATGATGTTTCTTCGGCTTTCACGAATTTGAACCATTAAAATGACGTTTAAAAACTTGATTCCATTTGCAATACATTTTGCAATGTAGGAACCAGAGCTGGACAAATCTGGATCGGAAAATTTTTGTAATGACAAGCCTTAATTTCTACTTCGATGATTTTTCAAAAAAGACTTTTCTTTTAGTGTCATTGTATATTGGTTGTTTTTGAGCTAATTCTGAATTGGAAATTTTGATGTACCATTTTTAATTGGCAGACCAAATGCTTACAACGGGCTTTCCCTACCCACTAGGAATAAGGCTGAAAAAATTCTGAAGGACATATTGCCGTCTTTGAAACAAGTTTCTTTGGAGCTCTCGTCGCGTCTGCGTATGCTCAGAAAACAAGCAATAATCTCTAGTCTAGAGCAGTGTTTCTTAACCTTTTTCAGCTCATGGCCCCCCCCCCCCCCTATGGATCAGATTTTTTTCTCATGGCCCCCCCCCCCCCCGTCCTATCCAGGGCTTATTTTTTTATTATGAATGAAATTTTAATAAATCAGATCAATCTCTGGAATCCTGGCTAGGCACAGATTCAAATGGTGGATTATCATCTCTCCCAGGAGTCAAATTATATTGTAAAAAACGGTCTGTGTAAAATACAGGACGATCCAACGAACATACACGATAAATCGACCCTCCCAACACATCAACCGTTGCTCTGGCGGCTCTCTGCGTAAAGTTATATTTATCGAGCACCCACAGAGTGCTCGATGCTCGTGTGATATTTCGAGCTCACGCGCATGTTTTAATTAATAACCTTGTTCAAATTGCATTTCAGGATTGAAAACATCCTGATTTCATGCAATACGTATGTATGACCAGCGGACCACGGGCTAAACATATATTCTGTATGCCAGTGGTTCGCAACCTTTGAAAGCCCATGACCCTGTTGATTTTTTTTTTTAGGCCCGGTTACACACACGACTAATAGGAAATAAATTGGTAAAAATGAAGCGGTGAACAACTCACGGCCCGGTTTGACTGATATCAGGGGCCCAGTACCGGGCCGCGGCCCGGCGGTTGAGAAACACTGCGTGTAGATGGCTCGGAACCCAGAAAACATCAATTATAGCCATCGTAACTCCCATGAGAAAGAAAAAAAAACTTTGGAAATGTCTTCATAATGCTACCCTCTTTGGTTTGAATTCAAGAAATTGCAACAGACATAAACTTCGTTCCCCCCCAACATTTGCCACTATCTTTGTAGTAATCAATGGAAATATTAGGTTTGAGCCGCCTACCCTATAATAATAATTCTTGCTCTCCCAATATTTCGAATAACTTTATTCCTTATGGCAACAAACGAAATGACATCTGAATGACTAAGCCACGAACATGATAGACACGTTAACGAAAAACACGCAGCGATTCACACTAGGAAAGTTATAAATCCCATTGCAATGCAGCTGCAAAACAAACAAAAAACAAAACACATTAAATGGCACTTCCCCTTTACCGCGGAGTAAGTAGATAAACAAGAAACGCCTAGGAATTTACAAGATTGCGAGTAAATTTATTGTCTGAAGAACAGGCCGATTGAAAGGCGACTGAGACTCAACAACTTCCTCCTGCGGTTTTCTGTTTGGAAAGCGATTATGTGGTTATTTATCGATTAAAGATGGACACGACGATTTGCTTCCCACGCAACCGGCAACTCAAATGGCGGTGATAATAATCGCACGTTTTGAGATAAAATTCCCAGACATCACAAAGTTCCTACTTCTAATTTCCCTGAATTCATCTTGTGTGACAACATCTCTCTTTCTCGGAAATTTACGTCGTTTATAAGATGCGGGTCTGTTGTGGCCCTCGGAGTCATCTGATCTGGCCCGCGAGATCAAACCTAATTTTGTAAAAATGGACAAAGCGGTCGGTGCATTGCTAGATCACTTCCAGAGCACTCGCCTCTCGCATGAGGTACACTTTCAGATAACTTGAGTAACCCACAACACATCTACAGATCACGTAAGTGACCTGCGACATATTTAAAGATCACTTGAGTGATCCGCGGCGCATTTACAGATCACATAAATGACTCGTGACACAGTTCCGTACCACTTAAAGTGGCCCATGGCACATTCTTAGATCACTTAAGTGACCTGCGGCATTTTTATAGATCACTTGAGTGATCCACGATGCAGTTCCACATCACTTAAGTAGCCCACGGTCCAGAACTTGGATGACCTGTGGCATATTTACAGATCACTTGAGTCAGCCGTGGCACAGTTTCATACCACTTAATTAGCCAGCACAAAGTTCTAGATCACACGAGTGCCCCGCGGCACATTTACATATCACATAAGTAACCTGCGGCGCTGTTCCAGATTGCTTTATTAAGTTACCCATGGCACGTTTTCAAATGAACAAAGTGGCCCGCATTCTCGTAAAGGTTGAACACCATTGTTAAATAACATATATTGCTCAACCCATGGCCCGCGGTACAAACGTGACTCTCGGATTTGAACAGAGAGCTCAAACTTAAAATTGTGAAAATGAAATTAGCGGCACGTAAAAATCGATCACTGAAGTGACCCGCTGTAAGGTTCCACATCATTTAAGTAAACCGTGGCACATTTCCAGATCACTCAAGTGACTCGCGGTATATTTACATATCACTTGACTAACGTGCGGCACAGTTGTAGGCCACGTAAGTGGAACGCGGTGCATTTATAGATCACTCAAATGATCTGCGGTGCAGTTTCACCTCGTTCGTGACCCGCGATATATTTTCGGACCACTTTAGGGACTCGGGCACAATTCCAGAGCACTTAACAGGCCCGTACACATTTCAAGATCGCTTGAGTGAGGTACATTTACAGAGCACTTATGCAGGGCCATAACTAGAATTTTTGCCACCCCCACAACTTTATAATTCAATGATTTCATAACGATGTTCTTTGTCCCAACCTAAAACTGCCGAACCCCCCTAAAATTTTCCCGGCACAGTGCCTCCCCCCCCCCCAGCTCCGGCTTTGACGTACGTGACCCGCGGCACGTTTACGGATCACTCAAGCGACCATATGTGTACATATCCACAGGGCCGAAACAAGGATTTTTGTAGTCTTGCCGCCCGGGGCAAACATGATTTTGTCGCCCCCACCCCAATTCGGAATTCCATAATTTTATAACACACGGTGTTCTTTGTTCCCACCTAAAATTGCCGCCCATTTAGTTCTGCCCTTGCATATACTTAAGTGTCCTACGGTGTTGTTCCCGGTCCCTTGATTAAATGGCCCGCGACAAATTTTCAAAACAAAAGTTGGTCGGGCCAAGTGGCCCGCACTCATGTAAAGGTTGAAAAGTTGGAGATTTTATAAAAGCGTTTCTCAACCTTTCCAAACCCGAGGGCCATTAAAATGTCTAAAATAATTCGATGTCCCATATTACGGGACATTCCAGTATTTTCAGTTCCGAATAGTTTTATACATTTGTCCAGTTTTTTCGGGACAAATTGTAAAGGCAAATTTTCCTACTTTGGCATTTGTCCAGTTTTTTCTGGACAAATGCCAAAAAAAACCAATGCTTATTTTTTTTAAACGTTTACTAAAATCGTGAATAAACAGCGTTTTCATAATTATTATGATAATTATAACTATAAATACAAAATAAGATGATCATTTTATGTACTATATCTTATGCGAAATCTTATATGATAATGTACGTATTATGAAATATTGTTACGAAAATTATGTAAATAGTCTTTATTTATCATTAATTCTGTCAATTTTTTTTTTTCGCCTGTAAATAGCCATTGACGCATTTTTCTGTAAATTTCGTCAAATTGACGACAAACTTTGCAAGTCTGGTGACAGCTCCGATGATTTGGCGATGTCGTCTAGAGCGAAGCGAAGTGTCAAGATCTCGCGAGAATCGTGGAGAATCTTACGGATGGTTTCCATTGACTATACAGTAGCACCGCCAGGACGGAACTATAAGCAGTTTGTTGAGTTTTTAAAATACGAGATCTTTCGTATGTAAGAGAAGCCGCTCTCTGTTTAGCGTCTATAGGCAAATTCCTGCTTGTAAATAGCTGTTCTGTAAAATAAACCTGTATTGTCCTCCCAATTGTATTCGTGCTTTGCCATCTCCAGCACTTGTGAGAGACATTACCCGGAACAATATCTCTTATCTTATTTCGTTTATTCCTCAATTTTTTGCAACATAATTGCAATTAGAATAGCAATTGATTTTGCCGACTTACGGCACATGGTTTTTGATGGCAATTATGGGTGATGTTCCGTATTTTACCGTACTTAAACGGTCATTTGGTCATTTTTGTCACACCACGATCATTCTTTGCACACGAGAGCTAATTAGACCGGCACCTAAAATTTATCGCCGATTCCAAACGGCAGTTTTTTTATACTTACCGAGTGGTTGGTGCGCTAACCCCTCGGTATGAGACTCACTGCGGTAGCAATCTTTTTCTGTGGTCATGTCGTCGTTTCTGATTCTCAATCATCTGCATTTTTTTCTTCATTAAATATGCATTTTTGTTTACTGTGATTTGTAGCAGTCCTTTCCTTTATTCCCCCCCCCCCCCCACCCACCCATTTTTTCGATCCCTAAATAAGGGAAAATCACTGATTGTAGCAAAAAGATGTAATTTACAACAAATTTGCTAATTAGGGATTTACATTTATTTTGCTGCAATCAGTGATCTCTCTGTTATTTAGGGATCGCAATTGCTTTAACGTCACGCGATGCAAAAACCTGGAATTCATTTGTAACAAAATGATTTCTTCGGTCTCTTGGAGTTCGTTATAACGGGATTCGATTGCATAACTTTTATTTAACCCCATATGGATATTAGTAATAATATCAATTATGCAACAATTGAATAATTTTTCATTCAGTTAGAATCGAATTATATAGTCTGCCTGCGGGCCCACCCATGCCATCATCGCGGACTACAGGTTGAGAAACGATTACTTATAACATTGTTTTTGAACCTTTCCGAAAACAAGAACCAGTAAAATGTCTAAAACGATTTGACGGAACACTTGTGTCCCGTATTACGGGATGTTTTTGTAATTTTCGTTGTTCCGATTTTTTTTTTTTTTTTTTTGCACATTTTCCCGTTTTTTCAACGATACTTATTGGAATTTGTAACGTTTACTTAAGTCGTGAATACACAGCGTTTTCATAATATAAATTACATTATGATAATTCTGAGAAATAATTATAAAAATTCATCTCTCATATTTGTCAGATTCAACGTTTCGTCGTCAATTTCTTTGGAATTTTTCTTGCGATTAGTGATTATTCCTACTTCTGACGATGTTTTTCACTATTGGTGATGTCCCGTATTTTACTGCTTATTAATTAAGATCCCAATTTATTGCGAATTTTATTTTTCCTCAATGAAATATGGTCATCAGATTTCGGTGGTCATCTGTGTGATCACACATTTGAATATTTTTCTCGTGAAATACGTTTTTGTTTACTGTGATTCGTAGCAGCTCTTTATTTTCACGCCCTTCACAGCAATTTTCAGCATTCTTCTCGATGATGTACGTTAAACCTAAGTACGAAGGTAAAGGTATAATTTTATTTGAAACCGTATGGATGTTACTACTAATATCAATTGCAACTGTGAATAATTTCATCAAATCTGCCTGCGGACCACCACATTCATTATAACGTCGCGGACCATAGGTTGAGAAACGCTGATTTATAAAATAACATCCGACAAGTGAGCATTCAAAATCATATACATGTTACTGCCAAAGCTCGAAGTTAGCCATTTCGTGAAGGGGGGGGGGGCAGCCCAGTTGATCCGGCCAATGTCCGAAATTCGGGGGCTTTCGCCGGCCCTTATATGTCGATTTCTATACATCCCTATATGGACGTACGCAGAATTTTCTAAAAAAAAGTGGGGGGGGGGGTTCAATTTTTTTTTCTTCTCAAGGGGGGGGGGGGTTACGTTTTTTCCTGCAAAATAATACTATAATCTCGGCTTGAAAGGGGGGTTAGAACCCCAAAATCCCCCCCCCTTTGCGTACGCCAATGTCAATATATGTGTCATTAAGATATCGATATTCAGATACCTTTGATCGTTAGAGTTGCCATAGCTAACAACAATTATTATGGTTAGGTATGGCTAATTATAAATGGCCATAATTATCACAAAAAAAAGAATACGCCAACGTGGTGATGACTGCGAATCATGGGGATCGACATATATGGGCCGGTCAAAACCCGAATTTCGGACATTGGCCGGGTCAACTGCGCTGGCCACTTCCAACTTCGGGTTCTTGGCATGGAAGTAACATAAAACACACAACAAAGACAACCATATTCGCCATGGATTTTGGGATGGAATGGTTGCCATGGATTTTGTTGCCACACACACTCCCTCTTCCTTTCTGTCTGGTGAATTCGAATGGCTTCTCTTGCTCTGAAAGAAAACAAAGTATCAATGAAGGGGTAGTCGTAGGTCGTTAAATTGGATTAAAACTCTTTTCAGTTCCTTTTTTTTGAGGCAGGGGCTCATCCTAGAATAATAATAATAGTAATAAAAATCACGACTTGTGACAGTAGTACAACATACCGTACTTTGGGTGATGCTTTCTGGGAAAAAGTCCGGGGATCGGCGTTTTTTGTTCGGTTTTCCTCAAAAGGCACCATCGTCTTGTGTCTGGATTGGACATTCGGGAGGAGCAATTACGGCGGAATGTCCTTTCGGCCTCCTGTATGCTTGTGTGTATACAAGGACTGACTGGCGGAAAAAAAGAAGCCATCATCCATCAAATTTGACAGCCCTAGTAAAGTCATTTATCACTTTGTGTGTGTGTGTGCTTTTATATACATTTAAAGGAAGAGACGTCTATATGTATATGCATGGCCATAAAACAGGCATCCTATAATCGTCTCTGCCGACTGTTGGGTTGTATATCGATATCGATATCTGCCGCCACGCGGATTTCCTGTCTCATATAGAACCTTGATGGATATCGAGATTTTGATCGAAATCCTGTGCAGAAAATAAATAAAGTAGATGTCCTCGACTCTTGAAATAACGAGAAAACGCCTTTTTTCGATTCAATGACATTTCTCGGATGAAAATTATCGACTGAGCAACGAGAATGTTTTCGGATTAGTACATTACTGTACATGTCCCCCCTCAACTCAGCCTTGCGATTATATACACAAGCTTCCTTGACTCTTGCAAAGATTATTAGCCTCTGTTGGGGCATCCGTTGACTGTGTTTGTTGTATGTGCTTGCTTCTCCAAGAGAGCGAGAGTATTATATTAGACGTGACGCCTGTGCCCCCGAGAACGTTCTAATAATAGGGGATGTTCACCTCTCTCGTGTTAATGCTGAGAGGTCGTGGAAGTAGGGAGCGGGCTTTTAAAACCCATGAAGAAACAGCCTGTCAGCTCGTTGGACAGAAGCCAAGAACTTTGCCGGCGATAAATCCTACGTCCCAGACGCGCAGCCAGAAAAATCCGCACTGTCTTCAATGCTACCGACTCCCGAGGATGACTTCGATCCTCGTCCGACAATTACGTCATCTCGTTTGCCACCAAAATACACTGATGTCTAAAACTTCAGTATCATAAGTGGGGTTTCGGTAGATCAGAAGAGCCGTCATCATGAGCATCATGGGCCCCCGGGCCAAGTGGTTTTTCTGAGGCCCTACCTGGTAAATTCTAGAAAAGTTTTACCACATCTCATTTTTGTGAGGCCCTTTTTCTTTTGAAGCCCCCGGGCCGTGCCTGGGTGGGCCCATGCGTTAAGACGGCACTGTAGATCAGCGTTTCCAAAGTTGTCATTATCATCCTCTGCTGGGGATGGGGGGTGATGGAACGGTCCAGGGGGACGATAAAAGCAGTGCCTTCTTGACGCGTGGGCCCACCCGGGGCCCTCGGAAAAACGAAAAATAGTTGATTTTTTCGAGAATTTTCCAGATAGGGCCCCGAAAAACTCACTTGGGGTGGGGGCCCAAGATGCTCTTAAGACGACCCTGGATAGAAGCTGCGGGTATACCATGGGACCCTGTGGATTCTCTTGACATGGGACGACAAGAGAAATTTCTGAAGGCGGGGGCGATGGAATAAATAATTAGAAAACTATGGTGTTTATGTTGTATAGTTTCCATAACTTTTTTCTCTCATCGCCCTCCAACTCAAGTGAGTACATAGTATCCTATAGATACCCGTAGCTTCTATTGCCCCCCCCCCCCGGACCATTCCATCTCCCACCGGGGCGATATTGCCACTCTGGGGAAACACTGGTGTAGATGAAGAGGGCGCTAAACCTTTTGAAGAGTGTGGGTCACATTTTATTGGTTTGGAAGCGTGTCGCAGGTACTTGAAATGTGCTTGAAACTGGAAATGTGCCTCGAGCCACTCAGGAAAAGCCGTTTGAAAGTTCGCCTAATGCAGCTTTGCACTTAGGTGATCTGAAAGCGTACCTCACGTCACTTCAGTGATCTGGAAATGCACCGCGGGCAATTTAAGTGATCTGGAAATGTCGAATAGGCGATGGAGAGATCTAAAGGGTGAGAGAAGCTATACGGGTATAACATAGAAACCTGTGAGAGAGTTTGTTTTAGTGTGTGGGTGATGAGAGGAAAAAATTTCTAAAGAAGGGGGAGGGCGATGGAACAAAAACCAACTGGAAATGCCCAAAGAGCCACTAAAGTGATCTATAAAAATGTCTCAGGACGGTCTAGTGTGCTGCGAGCCACTCAGTGATCTGAAGTGTGCCGCCGGTTACTCGACTGATTTGGAATGTACCACAAGCCACTTCTGTTAACTGGAGATGTGCCGTGAGTCGAAGTGATTTCGGAAATTTGCTTGGGGTCGCTTGAGTGATCTGGACGTGAGCCGTTGGCAGATTAGATGATTAGGGAATGTGGCACGCGCCACATGAATGATTTGATAATATTCAGTTTGCCACTTAAATGATTTGATAATCTTTCGTGGACCACTTGAGTGGTTCGGAAATTTGCCACGGGCCACATGAGATGGATCCGAGGGCCATGGGTTGAGCATGTACGGTGTAGATCAGGGGTTCTCAAACTCTCTCTCAATCACCCGTGGCTCCCTTGTTCGATTCATGTTTTCCATCTGCGGCTCCCCAGAATAGTTTAGTATATTTATTTTCCCCTGTAAAAAAGAAGCACTTCGAACCATAAATAGACACACACAAATCGTTATCTCCAGCTCGCCGTGACGCACACTTTGAGTGCAGATATACTGTATTTGTATAAAAAAATAGTGATTTCTCCCGGCGGAATCGGTGGTGACGTCATAGGAGTACGCAGGGATGGGCATGGAGAGGGAGGAGGGGCACGTACCCCCCCCCCCCTACAAGACGATCAGAAATTGGAAACATTTTTGAATAATTTCGTAAAAAAAAAGCACGATTAAAATATCACTTTAATCAATTTCTGTTAATTTAAAATGCTTTTTTGAAGGGGTTGGTAAATCAAAATTGTTCTCTGGCAGGAGATTCGTGTGTCCCCTCTTCTTCCGAAATCTTGTGTGCCCCCCTCCAAAATGTCGATCCTGCGTACCCATGTCCAGAACGGTGGTTAACTCATTACGCTCAACTTTCGGGCATGAGCGTACAGAATTTCAGAATCCGTACCAAACACATGTTACAATCGTCGTGGCGAATGGTAATGTTAAATAGTATTATCGAATTTAGCCGCACATAAAAACCGATGTCATAATCCCACCCACCAGATGCGGTTGCGCTTGTCACAACTCCAAGCCCGGGACCACAAAAGAGCCATAAACATTCCCCCGAATAACAACGCTCGAAGGGTCTAGTCATGGAATATATACAGCGCTACTTTCACAGAATGGGTAAAGCTTTGATGAGTACGGGGTTCTGGCTGGTAGAGGCATGTAGTACTGAATTGAGTATGTAGGTACTGTGTGCTGTTTGGTTCTATTTTATTTATTTATTTTTCTTCTCCTCTCGGCTCTTTTCTCTGTACCGCTTTCTTTAGGATTGACCTTCAACCTCACCTTGCTTTCTTTCTTTTCTTGAAAAACTGTGCCACCCACCAATGTCACCACTCTCCTACTATGCATGCTACTACCAAACTACCAGGGAAGGCCGGAAATCGCAGCCAAGAGATGGGAAAAGAAATGCTTGGCTTATAATAGAGGAAGGAGAAGAGATGGTCAGGGTGGTGTCCCATTATATACCACTTGCTCCCCGCCAGCAAGTTTTCATTTCACCAGCAGCTACTACTGCCACAGCAACTGGTACGTACATACTCTACAAGAACACCGTCCCGTTCCTTTCTTTTCTTTTAAAACAACCGCGAGGGACGGCTTTTCCTAGAATTGGTGCCTGGGCACACCTTCGAGAGTTGTTGCTGCTGCGAAATGAAGGGAGGGTGGGATCGAATTTTTTCCACTGTTTGCCAGTTGTCCATTTCGTTTCCCCCCATGCTGGAATAATATAATATATTCACGGAGGATTTCTATTGGCATTCATTGTTCTCAATCGAGACATCCAGGCGTCATTTGTGAAGAGCTAAAAATAAAGATTCACACAAAATGAAGGAATTTATCAATTTTTGTAGCCAACAATAGAGAAGACTTGTTTGCTTGAATGACGGTATTATCCGGATTTAGTTGCACGTGTTCAAATGAGGCTACAGTAGCTGGGAATTCCTGCTCTGACAAAATACCCCCGATTAGCTAGACTGATAAGACCAGAGCACCCCGCCTTACATCTTTTATACAGATTTCAAGGCATAATACGATACCAGTGGTTCTCAACCTGGGACTATATTGGTTCCGTTTTCGTGCTGGGATATTTTATAAGGGGGCCACTGATGAAAATACGATGGAAGAGGGAGCCCGACAAGTGGTGAAGGGGCCACAGAGAGCTGTAAATATAAATTAAAGCTTTCCAGTGAAATATGGTGAGGAAAAATGTGATTTCTTTCAGAACCAGTAGAGCTGTCCATAGAACCAGGGTCATCTTCACATATGGGCCTATGTGGGAATGGCCCAGGGCCTCATATCCAGTGGGGGGGGGAGCGACTACATGAGATCTGGTACTATTATGGTCTGGGATCCCGGGACATCAATTTGCTCGGGGACACCAGATGTTGAGACGAAAATGCATAACCCCCCCCCCCCTCCCAAAAAAAGGAAGCTCGCTGAACTCTAGGCGTGAACCCATGGTGATGTGGACTGGGTTTGACTGGAACCGTCCCTGGCCCAGGATTCCATAAATAAAAGTTATTTATTATTTTTTTTTCATTATAAATTTAGTTTTGATCAAATTTAATTCGATAAGTAGAAAAAGGGTCTGGCTCTTGGATAAGTGTGGGGATGGGGGGGGGGGGCTCGGATAAGACAGGGATAGCCGGAAGTTTACTGCCTACAATATCATTGGCTACAGGTATCATTGGTGAAGGGCTAAAAATAAGAATCACACAGAAAATCAAGCAATTTACCCATTTCCGTAGCCAACAATAAAGAAGCCTAACACTTATTTGCTTGAATGACGGTATTATCCGGATTTAGTTGCACGTGTTGAAATGAGGCTCAGCAGTTGGGAATTCCTGCTGACAAAATACCCTGATTAGCTAATATCTGTTTTCGAGTCATTCAATCAGTTTCTTGGAAAAAAGAAAAGTCTGTTGGGTGAGATAAGACGTGACCCTTAGTTTAATCCCCCCCCCCCCTTCTTTCTTAGGGGCCTTCGGAGAGAGAGAGAAATATATTAGGAGGGAAAGTTAAGGTGACTCATCACCACCTGCCAGCAATCGGGGGACATGTCGAGAGAGTGAATCAAACGATAACAAACATTTTCTTAACTCGTTCAGGCTTGTGTCGAGATTATCTTTCGGGGGGGGGGGGGAGGAAGAATTCAACAAATTTATGTGAAACACCAAGTTGAAAAAATTAAAAGTCGTTTAACGGTTTTAGAACGGGGAATTCCAAAACTTTTCAAGTTCGTGACACCTGATACCTCGTGAGAACGAGGTATGAATTTCAAACATATCTCGCGTCGGCAACTTTTTTTCGGTCTGTGGGTACCTGATGAAGTGCTGTGATGCACAAGTTGGGAATCCAAACAGATACATCTAGCCACAGGGCTAGATTTGGGGGGGGGGCCTGTTACAAATTTTAGTCCCGAAGCAATGCACTCCCCTTCCCCTAAGGGGGTGCTGACTGGAGCTCTCGAGATGATTCTACATTCATAAGCCACCTCGTTGGGCAATTTACCTGTTGTGGCGTTGTATTTGTATTCTGAACACTTTTTTGTATTTACACACGTTTTATTCACAACAGATGGGCCAAAAAATGTGTCTGGGAGGAGCCCAACAAAGATCCGAGCCTGGGACCGGGGGGGGGGGAAGGCATGCCTCACGCATCCTCGTCAAAGATGCGGGGCAGCATGCATGCTTCTCTCCTGATGATGCATGTGGACAAGAGGTGTCCAACGTTTTTAGTTCCCGTAGAACTAACTCTTGATGACTACGAGACTATTTGACCTAATTCAAACGAATGTGAATATTTTAAAAATATATTGTGACACGCAATGTACGCAGAGAATTTCGTTGCAATACCAATTAGACATTTTATAACTTTCGATATTGTGGAACCCCAGGCAGCGCCGTCTTAATGCATGTGCCCACCCGGTCACGGCCCGGGGGCCTCATAAAAACGAGAAACATTCAAAATTTTCGAGAATTGACCTGGTAAGGCCTCAGTAAAATAACTTGGTCCGGGGCCCATCATGCATAAGACGACACTCACCCCAGGATTTTTCTAGGTCAGTACGAGTCAGGGTTTTGATTGAATAATTGTACCGTTGGCTTCTGTCTGTGGCGAGACATTTTAACGGGGAGATCTGTTCGCATTTGTGCGAATCTTATATACAGGCTAATACGAAGTTTAATATACAGGTTGGGTTGGCGAATTCGAGTAAAGAGTAGTCAAGAAAATTTGACTAGAATGGAAAGGCGGCAAAACCATAAATGCACCTCTGGTTTGGGGTGGGGGGTGATTCTCTTGTCACAGTAGCATTGAAACAGATTAAATTTCTCAATATTAATATAAAATCTGATTATATACATATATACAGTCGAACGCGCTTATAACGAACACGGATGTTACGAATTTTCATACGTAACGAAGTTTTTCCTTGTTCCCTGAATTTCACTTGCGTCTCTGTTATTTTTTTTGAATTGTTATTTATTTGAGTACTTATAACGAATACTTAAGTACGCTTATAACGAATTTCCAGCTGGGTTTTCAATTACGAATTGTCACGAATTTTTCTTTGTCATCTCTTATCTAAATCTTCTTATTTGTAAATATATCTTTCACAATGAGCCATTTTCCTTTTAAGAAAATCTATTGCAGTGTATTTGAGTATTGTAAAAATGGTAGAACCTTCTTTCCTTCACTTTTTTTCCGTTAAATCCTTAGAAAAAGGGGTACAGAAAGCCTCCTCTACCTCCTCTAAAGTTAAATCCTATTTTGCTTGCGGAAGTCTTTCATTAGGAATTAAAGATTAAGGGTATTTTGTGTTCCCAAGAATCCAACCTTCAAAACACTTTTTTGTGCGCATTTGACCATCTTTGGCTAGATTCCAACGCAGGTTATTGTTATCGTGTGTTAAGAGTTAATTTTGAGAAATTGCTAACAACTATTGTTCCACTAACTAAAACAATATTGCTCGGAAATCGAAGCTGTACAGCTGGTTGATAGCGAAAAATTGAAAAAAAAAAAAAGAAGTGATTTATCGAAAAATATTCGAGATTCAACGCAATTCGTTATCAACGATTTGGAACAAAAAGGAATTGAAGAGAACGTTCTTTTGGATGGGAGAGATTCTCAGAAAAAGACCTCCCACATATTGATGTGGAAGCACTTCTTTTTGAATTGTTCGAAAAAAGCTGGGGCGAAAACGTGCAACAGTGACCATGGCCCCCACAAGGGTGAGGCTGACAGGACCCGGGACGATTCACATAATTTTTTTTGTTTATTCACGCCATAAATTCAATATAAAGGGGCCCGTGAAAGTCTGATCTAGGGGCCCAGATATAGGTCCCAGTTCCAGGATGTTGGAACCATGACAGTGACCCAGCCCTTGCTAAAATATATTAAATTTTGCACGATTATATTAGGCAAAAATTATTTTAGTGCAAAACCTTACACAATGAAATTGAAAAATCAATTGAAAAAAAAAATCGATTGACAAATAGTTTTGTTGAATTACGTAAAAAGATTTAAATTAAATTTCAATCTATTTTTTCTAAATCTTCATTTATTTTAAGATATAGGAAAATGCTTATCGTTGTATGTAAATTACGCTTCATTTCGGTTGAACGCATCACTTTTCAAAATCTGTACGGTTATATATAACGAACAGTTTCGCTGTTTTTTTGCGACTTCGTTATACGCGGGTCCGACTGTGTATTATATGAAATATTAAATTTAAAAACAATATTGTTGTGCAATTGATGTGTGCGTTGACGGTTTTCGGGAATTTGTAAAATTCGGAGAACCCGAACCTTTGTTATTATTCCGTGGGGGGGAGAAAGACCCTCCTAATATACGTGTTTATTATTATCAGTGTGGGAAATATTCTGTGTACACATTTCAGTACATTTTTTTTTTCTCTCTCTCATTTTTTGATGCTTTTCACCGAAAAATCTTTTCTTCATATTTCTCCCTCTTTCTTATAATACAACCTGCCCGCGCCCCCCACCCTTCTACGGTAGTAGTTATCAGTATTATTTTTCTTCCTGCTCATGCCCCCCTCCCCTCACTTCACCCCACGGTCTCACATACTACACACGAGAAATGCAAACACGCTTGCGTGGAAACCGGCTCATGCATTTTCCACGAACCAATCCCAGGACCCCGCTTTTCCCGCCAAACGCTGGACCGCGTCACCGCTGCGTTTTTTCTCACCATACGCGCCCCTCCGACGAAAACATAGTTCCGACCGGAACAGCGGCTATTCTGTGTAACTACGCTTCCTTCGTTCGTTATGGGACCGTGAAAGCTCATTAATGACTACGATAGCTTCGATTCGAGACGTTTATATAAATTGACAGGTCCTCCGAGTCGGATTTTCGATTACTGCGACATTGCATGTGATTCACATTATTAGGAATAAAAAGCCGGCTCTACTCTCTGTCTCTGCTTCTACCGGCGCGCGCGGAGTGATTCGCCGGGTGTGCACATCCCTACACAGACTAAGTTGCTTCGCAAAGCGCCCTTTAAGCGCAGTATCAACGCGACCGGCTTCCGTGTAAGTACTCCTCCTCCCTTTAACGAAAAAAATTATTATTTTTTCGGTATTATGCTGTGGAAGGTGCTCCGTGTGAATTGCGCTGATTCTGTGGAACCTATAAAAGGATATATCGGATTCATTAAAGGTACGTGATTCTCTTTTGAATATATTTTCGTTGTTTTTTTTAATATAATGGCGGCGTCTCGTTGGCGAGTATAAAGTAAAGGAGGAAATATTCTTTCTCGACCGTATGGAATGCATCGATGTTGCGCAATAACTCGAAATACGCTTCGCCGTAGGTGGCCGTAACTTAGCAGCAGCCGCCGCGCTTTTTTATTCTATTATTATTACCAGTGATGGGCGTGAGAACGTCTTCGTGCTGTAAATGTTACATGTATTGTGTGTTTTGTTTTCGATATATTCCGGCTTGTGTTAGAGAATATAGAACGCCGGAATATCTATCGTATTGTGATGAATATTTTTTTCATTGACACTATTGGTTCGAATGAATTCTCACGGATGAGTGGGCTCCGGAGTTTCTCGTCTTTCGGCTACATTTTGCCAGTTCTCTTTCGTTTATGACGGAGTGGGGGGGTCCCCAGGGCCGTACTGTTCGATGCAGCCGCTCCCTAGATTGAAATACGTCGTAAAATCTAGACTAAAATACGTCGTATCACTTTACTCGGAGCTTCTGGTATCCTTTGCTACCTACGTAGTTACGTCGTCCGTAAGGGGTCATTTAAATCAAAAAACGAAACTTTGGTTCCATCGTACTATGATGAACGTTTTATTTGACGCTACCTGTTCGGATGAGCGAGTGGGCTACGAAGTTCGTACCGCCCGTTTTCTCGTCGACTGGATTCTGCCGGGTCCTAGGCCCGTGCTGTCCGCTCCGGGGGCTCCCGCGATTACGCATTTGTAGTCTTGCGTCGTATCACTTCACTCGGATCTTTGGTATCCTGGGCGCTGCTGCCTTCGTAGGGAGGTATTTAATTGAAGAAACGAAACTTTTGGTGCCTTCTTGGCTATACGATTAATATACATTTTTTTCCATTGACATAACTGGTTGTAATAAATTCTCACGGATGAGTGGACTCGTCCGTGTTTCCAACCGTCCGGTTTCTCGTCTGCCACATTCTGCTGGTTCTCTTTGGTAGGGGCTACAGGGCAGTACGGTTGTTCGCTGCAGGTTCCACCGGGATAACGTTTAACGTATTATATATAGTTTAGATCTTGCGATTTATTACACTTCCCTAGATCTCCATCGCACTGGTGTTTCCATTCGAATTTTCTGGTACTACAGGTTCGAATGAATTCTCACGGATGAGATGGGCTGGAGTGTTTGAACGGCCCGATTTCTCGTCTGCCGGGCCTCAGGGCCGCGCTGTTTGCTGATGGACCCCCCAGGATAACATTCAACGTATTTTAGTCTTTCTTTTGGATCTAACGCGATGTAGCATTTCACCTAGGCTAATACATCGGGCTTTGGTTTTCCTGGGCTTCGCTATTTACGCGACCCTCGTAAGGAGGTCATATAATTAAATTGAGGAAACTGGGGTGGGGGGGGGGGGGAAAAGAAATGTTTTAACATTGAGTTGGCCTGCTTCTGAGTTGCGTCTTTCTACTGTGAGGTAAAAAAGGTGACTTTTGTAGGAGGTCCGGATTCCTGTTATTTGCATCCTGTAATTTCGATTCCTGTAAAGTGCAATGCATCTGTTGGAATTTTTTCTGCCATATACATGTTACTTTCCCCTTATGTTGGGGGGAGGGGGGTAAAAACGAGGGTGAAGCTACTGACCTTAAAGGGGGAAATTTTATTTGTTCTCATTTAAAAGGATCCCGATGGATGTGGAAAAGGAGCCCCTCCCCACCCCTACAGGGTGTATCATCGCTTTAGGAAGCCGGGAGGCATTTAAAGATTGTCGCCGCCTTTTTAGTCTTTTTTAGATGGGTTGCTATGCACTTGTGAATAGACAGACGCCTGTAATATTATTCTCTTGGCGAGTTTGGCTGAGTTTTTTTTTCTTTCGGCTTCATTGAGTGGTGTTTTCCCACAACTTTTACGCGTTTTGTGTAATGGGATTGGTCGCAGTACTGTTTCTTATTCAGCTCGTCAATACTGCCATTCGTAATTTTTTACAAGCTTGCTTTTCCATAATTTTCCTCCGGCTCCCTTTTCCCAATATTTGTAGTACATATACGCAGCCGTCGTTACCCTTTCGTCGGTACCTATTGCCAAGTTTTTTTACAATGGTGCGGTAAGGGACCCCAAAAAATATTTGCTGTTATTTGAGTACGAGATGTGAAGCGGGTTGCGTATGAGTTATTTTGGTTGTTTTCTTGATGCCTTCAGGAGGATAAGGTGGGGGGCGGGGAACCGCACGGTCAAGCGTTGGATACAGCTAACCGAATAAGACAGTTATTTACGAGATGCCCGGGAACGGAGGAGTCTTAACTGGATGAAACAATTGTCTTTGGTCAGGCAAGGAAGACTGCACGTTAGCGCGATGAATTCAGAAATTGAATAAGTCTGGTTTCTAGCGTCCCGAGCGCTGGACCAGAGGGGCGTCGAATGCACCTTTTTAACATAGGGACCCCCCCCCATTCAGTATTACTTAAAATTGCCCACGCAATAATTTCAAGTATTGCAGGATCGTACATTCGCCCGCCTCGTTCACAACACCCCCGCCCCGTACGGTTGTGGCCCTGCCGAATGTCCACAAATACTTTCAGTAGCGCTGTTTAGAATCGGGGCTAGAACCACCAAGTCATAAATGACTTGCTTTCACTTCAGTATCGGATAGAAAGATATCTAGAGATGCCCTGGCCATTCATGGATCTTTTGGTAAAACATGCAATATTCCAACGCGAGTACCCAGTGTTAAGTTATCGGATCGGTCAGTGACCGTAAACATGTGAAGGAAGCCGAGAGCTCTCGTAGGAGACGATTTAAATAAAACTCCTACAAGATGGTTAGACCATGGGCAGAGCATTACCACCGCAGCGTCAAACATCGAGTCGACTGCATGTACATGCGTATATATGAATTGACGTCATGCCCCCAGTCTATCTTCACCTATGGGTCACTATATTGCCTATTGAATGATTCATTTACGCCAGTAATACGTATGTTTGAGTTGGGTAAGTGTAGATACGAAGTCAATTGTATGTTTCCATTGGTATGTAAATGTATACTTTTCGTGAGGACTGGGGGCGAGAATGTGTTATTCAGTACTCAATTTTTAACCATTGAGCCTTTTTTGTGTGCAATTCCTGGCGGAGGCATTACCTACAATACCGTAGGCTTTATTGTCTGAAATGGTCACCTAACTGCAGCGTAATTATTGACTTTTTAGACTAAAGAAAAGCCACCACTGATGTGAAACGTCGTTGTTTCTAGAAAAGAGATTCTCAACCTTTTTGGAAGCCCACGGCCCGGTTTAATTCTAACCACAAATATGGAGGCCCGGTCATGCACACGACTTGCAGGAAATAAACGCGAGAAATAAAACTTAGTCACTTGCAGGCCGGTTTAATGATTAGTTTCTAGTTGCGGGCCCTACTGCGATCAATTTTGATTTCATTAAGGAACTGGAATACAAATTGAGAACGGCCTTGCGTTTATCGGGGGTTGAAAACTCAAGTATCGAAAGCCTGTGGTTTCGATAATTTCTCGCGTGTTCTCCATATGATTTTTGTTTCTGCCGGCCGGCCGCGCGATGACCCACATTCGCAATAAATAAAGTGCGGGCGGTGCCGGTTCTTTGGCGTCTTTTTGTTTTCGGCGAAGCGATTGCTAGCCACGCGTGGCTGCCCATTTTCCCCGCGAAGCTTCCAGGTATAGCGATGTCGGGAGGGTGAGTATATTATTGAGAAGCTCGCCTTGAACTCGATATGGCGAGGTTTTGTCTGAACTCTGGCTGGCTATGCAGATCGAGTCAGGAAGAACGGGGAAGTGGGGGCGAACCACATCACGTTTTTTTTTAGGGAATAAAAATTTTTCCCTCCCTGTTATTTTTCCCTCTCGGAATGAAGGGATGAATAAAAAGGTAGCTATTGTCATTGAGGGAACACCTGTTTTGGACAGTTTTTTTTTCGTGTCTCCTTTGGGGTGGCACCTCTTTCTCCACTACAGTATATCGTGGGACAGGTGTGCGTTTTTCTGTGCAAGGAATAACATTTGTCACTGAAATGGCGTTCGTTCGTTGATCTTAATATAAACCTGATGCATTTGACTGGTTTTGGTCGTTCTACTATTGTTTGAAATGCTAAATGAAAACGAATTTTTCCCCCCACAACATTAATCAAGAATATTCTTATCGAAAATAATTATTCTCCAGTTATTTATAAGACCTTTCAGAGAACATTCTGCCCCCCTCCCGTCTTGATGGGAATATTGAAGTTTGTGGTCCACAAGATGTTAAACTTTTGAAAGCAAGAAAATGAAGCCACTGGCGGAATTGCACAACTTGTAAAGAAATGAGTGATAAAAGCTTTCCTTCAATGTACACACACTTAAATACTGTATTTTGGAATAAAGGCGAAACTTCCTTTCGTCAATCGACTCTTTGCATTGAACTGATTTCCAAAAATGTTTCTAACTTTAAAATATTTTTTGATCTTGAGGTTTTTAAAATCTTCATAACCAAACTTTTAGAAACCTCTCTAGATAAAATGAACTCAAGATGGTCATTTGGTCTCGAACTAGCAGCTCTCATTATGAGGCGTTTATGCCAAAAATTTAAACATTAAAACTTCAATGAAAACTTTTTTACTAATTTTATGAAATTGAATATTCGTCTTTCTTTTGAATATTCTAATTTTTGCAGCCAGGAGAATATTGATCTCTGAATAGTCTTGCCTTGCATCAATATATTCTGGTTAAATAAACTGACCATTTGTTATTACAAACATGAATGGGGGGGGGGGAAGGCTGCAAGTAACTTGTATTGCATGGAGATATCCGTTAATTTAAATCTATAGATGCTCAAAACCTTGGGCCAATGATTTTCATTACACCATTATACAAGACCATAACAGTGGGGGAACTAAAGGAAGGGATCTAGTCACCGCTCCCCTCCAAATGCAATTTCTGGCTACGGACTTGCCATTGCAGTTATACAAGGAACCACAGGTGCAAATTAATTAAATTTGCAAAACTTCTGTTTGAAAATGGCTAATCCAAAAAATTTTCTTAACCTCATTTTAAATGTAGGAATGTTTATTTTTTTTTTAATTTTATTTATTTTTTTTTTTTAAAAAAAGGAACATATTTCACTTTCTCACTTAAAATCACATTTGAGTGACATCAGTGGGCTGCTTGTGATGAATGTACTAATTATGTGGATTTGTTATAAAATGGTTTTGTCCCTTTTTAAATTGGTGATTCAATTCCCGTAATGTATGTGGCAGCAGTAACTCACCATTTGGTGTATTGTAGAGAGAGGCAGACAAGTGCTATCATATTCGACGATATGCTATTAGGTGCCAACAGAGGCACGTGCAAGAAGGGGTTGTGGGATCTTCCTAAGATGGTCAACACCAAATATTTCTGAAAAAAAATATATATATATATATATATATATATATATATATATATATATATATATATATATATATATATATATATATATATATATATATATATATAAAAATATATAAAAATCTCATGTACTGTACGCTCCTGGTTATTTCAACTGGTTCAATGTGTGCAAGGTTGAAGTATGTATGTTACTTAGCTATACTGATCATAGCTTTATTTACCAGTATGGAAAATCTACAATTGTCACAAAATATGATGTCAAAACCGAGCAAAGTTACCAATCGTTGCTAAAATATCGAAACGGAAAATACAGGAACGTCCTGAAAAAAAAGGGGTCGTATGGTCATTGAAGAAATCCCAAAAATCTTGTTTCCCTTTTCTTTATTTGTATACCATGTTTTCTTTCATGCAAAATGTTTCATGAAACTATTTTTTTCAAGTCGGGGGGGGGGGGGGGGAATTGCCACCTATGCCTGGTACAAAGTTGAATTATTTTGAAGTGTAAATTATATTTATCAGAAATTTAATTGTGCTTTAGTTGTATAGGATTTTCTTTTCATCAGAACCAAGTCTCTTCAATTTATCTATTGAGTTTCGAACTCTTATATAAGCATATTAACTCAATGTTGTATTTGTTCTCTTGCAGATTACTTCTGATAGCTTTGGGTGACAATTAAAGAAAGAAATGCTTCCGAGGTGCGATGAACTTTGGAGTGCCTTGAGGCCGATCGATGCCGTGGAGCAATCTGTTTCGGAAGAACTGTACGACTTCTGTAATGGAGCATCTAACACATTTGGTGACATCAGTGGACGTTTCATTCACGATGACTTCAGCGATTCATTTTCTAACTTTTCACATGTGTATGAGGAGCCAGTGCTTCTGCAGGATTGTATGTGGGCCGGGACTTCACCCATCGATTTGCTTAAGTCATCTATGAAAGCAGCCGTGGTTCCTCCTCTAGAGCAGCAACCATCTGAGCCAGAATGTCATATCCTGATACCCACTAAAGACTTGTTTGATCCGTGTCCTGTTCCGGAGAGTGCAAATGACAGTGGTCCCCAAAACAACAAAGCTGCAGTTTGTGTGCCGTATACTCCAGACAGTGACCATTGTTATTTCCAGCCAAAATCTGTTCCTAAAGTGCAACAACCCCCACAGGGGGTAGTTGCTATCAAAGAAGAGGAGGATGACGACGACGATGATGACTCTGATTCAGACTCTTCTGGAAATTCTGGTGAGATAGCTCTTATCAAATACTTCAAGTGCTGTTTATTGCAATCAGACATTGCATGCACTCATAATACATTTTGTTCATGTTTATTTGATTTAGGTGTTTGTAACGAGATGTGAATTTCATGCTGATTATTATACTTTCCTATCTTCAACTTCTCTATGCCATCCAAATTTTAAATGTTAGTGTATTTGTACTGCACCTTTATAATTAGTCGCAAAATTGTCTATATGAAGCACAGAAATAGACTTATGTTGATATTAAGTTGTTTTTTTATTACACAAAGGTTAACCCATTAGCTGCCACAATCCCATTTGGGAATTTCGGAATTCAATGTGCTTTGTTTATAACTTTTTGTACATATATATAATTTATCCGGCCAAAAATTTCAAATAAAAAAAAAAATTGGCAGTTAATGGGTGAAGAAAAATGTCTTCAAAACCTATGTCGTAACTCTGAATACCTTCCTTTTTAAAATGTAATCCATACATCCCATGGTACATTTTTATTTGGTAAGATGTATGTTTATAGCTTTTTGGCAATAATTGTTTTATGCCAAGAATGTTGTTGGATGTGCCTCCTTCACCAACCAATATCAGTCCCCAGGGGATAGGAGGATCTTTAGCAGCTCTCAAAGCCAGATTTCTCATTGGGGGGGGGGGAAGCTCTATAACAAGTTTAGTGACAGAAAATTATTCTGGATCCCTGGGTAACAGCCTACCGTTTTGAGAACCACGATTCAATTAGCTGAAAAAATCGCCATATCCGAACAGAGCTAAAGAAGACTCATTTAATGACCTGTATTCCAAAGTTATTCTCTTGAGAGTTTAGTGCAGGACTTGATAACCAAGTATTTCAATTTGTCTTTCCCCTGTTAAAAAAAATTGACTTATCATAATGAAGTTGTGTAGCTAGTCTCCGATTCCTGAAAAATTATCTCTAGAATTTTGATCATGATTGTAAAATAGTCAATGTTTAGGGGAAGAAATATTATTATTTAAAAATTTACTTGAAAAAAGACATTATTTCAAAGATTACGCTTGTGACAGGTTTTCAATTTTAATGTAAATTGTCACCATTGAGTGGTGACATTTCCTTTCGGGAGAAAAGACAAAATTCAACAGCCAGCATCAATTTGGTGTTGTGATGATATTCGAAATTTGTGAGATGACTACTTTGACATTTCCCATTGAGTATGTCCCGCTTAGAGCTAATGGCAATTTTTTTTTTTTGCAATAACTTGATTTGAAAGTACTGACAGGTAACTCTTAACCTACTGGTTGGCAACTTCACACTGATCTGCGATGTCTTGCACGATGTCACCTTTTCTTGCAGGGAGAAATCCTTATTTTTTACTTTTATTAATGAAAAATCCCAACATGTGTAAAAATAAGCTTTTGGAAATGTATAAAAAAAAAAACCTTTTTCTAATTTTCCAAAGTTGGTGGCTATGAAATTTTGTCATCCTTAGCAACTAATTTATTGAATGAAATTTTGAAAACTTTAGGTGCAAAAATACCAATTTTCTAATTGCCATGGTGAACTGGAATTAGTCTGTCTTTCTCTGGAGGAATGGAAATTTGTTTTACTTCATAGACATTACAATTCATTAAATAGACATAGAGACAGAGCAGAAAATGTGGGGTTCTGTCCCATAAAACACGGGACTACTGTCAGTATATATTTTTCAATTCCCCCCCCCCCCCCACTTTCCAACATAGATGAACGATCCACAATTGTGGATGCCGAAGACTGATTCGTGGTGTTCTTGTTAACAATTTTCTTATTTTCAGAACTTTTGAATACGAGCTTTATTTACATGTTTTTAATGTAAAAAATTGGCAATAATTTAATGTCCCTTATGTGGTTCTGTTTCAGCTGACGAAATAGACATAGAGACAGTGACAGATGATGGTCCAAGTTTATGTGCTATCAAGCTTCAGAGGACTATCAAGAAAGGATATTACCAACGTGAAAATCTTCCGCCATCATCATATAGGTCTTACAATAACACGAGTCAGTGGAAAATTTCGGGTACAATAAAAAGAACTAAGGCTAATGTTAATCAGAAGAAAAAACAAAGGACTAGGAGGGGTCGTAGGCCAGCTAATTCCTTGCCCTGTTCACCCAGGGGTAGTAGTAGATCTAATTCGGATTCCGAGGAGCCTGTCAAGAGAAGTATGCACAACAACATGGAGAGACGTCGCCGGGAAGAGCAAAGGTCTGCTCTACAGCATCTTAGAGTTCAAATACCAGAACTGAAATGTGTGCCGAAGGCTCCAAAAGTGACGATACTCAGGAAAGCTAAGTTATTTATAATGTACATGGAGTCTAAAAACACAGAGATGCAACGAGCTAAGGACACTTTGCGACAGAAGCAACTGATACTGTTGAAAAAATTAAAAACTCTAGATAAGAAAGGGTTATTTATTAAAGAATTCGAAGACTGCTTTAGGTAAATTTTTCAAATAAAAAAGTGCTGTTTTTTCAAAGTGTAATAAATTTCATTCATTATGTACATAATCAAGTTCTTTTGTTCTGGTGGTTAGCGTGTGGAATAATACTGTTACAAGAGTGTGCAGATTTTTTTATTTTGCTTTTTGTTTTTGAAATCAATGGAACAGGGTGTAGCCAGGGTGTTTTTTGTATTTATGGGATAGCTTTAAGTTCTGTTTATCGTCTAGTCTGGAATGGTCTGAGGGAAAATGCAAAGAGTTCCTATTAATAAATTTAATTGCATTTTTTTTTGTAATGTTTCCATGCAGTAAGCGTGTATAATTGTTTGGAGGATTTTTTGCACGTCTGATTCAAGCTGAAGCTTGTTTAAATTGTTTGTTTGCTACACCCTTTTTGAAATGAATATTCGTAACACTGCTTTTTCGACCAGCTGAATTTTTCTATCTCCTCCACAACATTAAAAATAATATTGTATCGCATTGGCAAAAACTATACAAAGTAATGTAAAAACTTCGATATTGAGGTAACAGTTTACATTTAGTTTTTCTTGGTAATTTCATAGTGTACAGACTTTGAAGAAAAAAATTTTTTTTTCCTGTTTTTTATTTTACACTGCCATTTAATCTAGAAACATGTACAAATTATTTTGCATACAATGGAACGATTATTGCTTTATGGTTTTCATATATAATTTGCGTTTTTAATCTTTGAATGTTTTAAGTTATTTACGAGTGACTTTTTCCTTGATAATATGATAGCTAATTTGTATCCAATCTGAATACCACAATGTCTCGTTACTGTTTGAAATATCAAAGTTCCTTGCTGTAATGTTTATTATAATTAACCACGAGTAAGAATCGTTGAATTTTCAGTCTTTAATCAATTATTTTGTAAATTTGGATATTTACCTTTTTATATTGAGTAAGAAATCTAAGTTGTTATGTCAAACTTGAAATGCTATGTAAATTGTAGTTTATTGGATTTGGGGGGGGGGGGCTGTGAGGAATATGTTTGATTCTCTGGAACCATTTACTCATTTGATCATTTTGTAAATATTTCGCCTTGTTTTTTCCCATGTTAATTTGCTCAATCGGTTTTTTTTTTAAGTTGGCGGAACCAGCTTGTTCCTCTTTTGTGATGCTGGTTTATCCCATATAAACTATATTCAAAACGAAATATATGGTAAAGAAAAGTTTTGAATATAGTTTTTAAAAATCCAAATACAGCTATAATTTTCACCAATAGTCGGCGAAATATATTTCTTATTTAAGGGTTAAGAGATTTAAATGGTTTGCGAGAGTGTTTTCAAACAATCTGGTGGCCTTAGAAAGAATGCCTTTTTTCGTGTCGAAGTTCATTTGAGAGTACATATTAAATTGTTTTTTCCGAAGTTTTTTTTGCTTTCAATATTTATATTATGTGTTGTATATGCTTGTATAAAGAGGAAAATGAATCATTTGTTACGTGTAAATTTATTTCGCAGAATTTTTTGTATGTGATTTGTCAGTTTTTAAGAAAAAGAAAATATCCAGAGTTTAAAAATTGTATTTGCACTATCGTGTTTAACCTTATTTGCAGTAATTCATCTTGTCTTTTTTATTTGAGTCTTTCTTCAAATTATTGATTTTGAACTTATAGTATGAAAGGTATGATACCAATCGTAGATGATTGTGTAAATGACTTATAGTGAGAATATTGGAAAATATTTAGATTTTTAAATTTTGAGCCAAGTATCCATAGCTCTTTAAGGTAGGAGTCTTGAACATTTGAGATTGTGGGCGCTAAAGGAAAATGTGAAATTGGTCAAACGGGGGCTTACGTTTTTCTTAGAATTTTTTATTTATTCCGAGATTTTTCCATTAATCCTCAAATTTATGAATTTTCAGATATTTTCACTATAAATATGAATCCGATAATTCTTTTTTTCATTTCTCTGAGAATTCAGAATTAGTTTCCACCAGTTCTGAAATACCTTCCTTTTTATGAAATATAATTTTGAAAGAAATTTTTTTCATTAATGAGTATTATAGAATTTAAACTTTTGTTTTATATTCACCATTCTTATTTCTCGATTTTCAAGTGAAGGGAAATTCCTTGTTTTATTTTTTCATTTCTCGGAATTAATGGAAGTTAATTTCTATAAATTCTGTAACTATATAACCGTATTCGTCGGTGGGCCATATAGCCTCTCTAAGTCTTCGAGGGCCATGCTGAAAACCCCTGCCTAAGTGGAGATATTGCAACACTTTGTGGAAATACAGGTGTATATGGAATAAGGTGTATTGCGGTTTGGACGTGGGAATTGCACCAGCCTGTAACTGGTACCTGTCATTGGATGACATAAAAGGCATTTTGTCACATTTTAAATCTATTCAAGTGGGGAGATGGAGAGGAAATATGTTTTCTTATACGTGTGTCTGCGAGAGAGTTATTGCCTCTTGAAGAGCCTTTTTTAACTCATTATCTTGAAACGCGGTGGTCAAACCTGTCTTTGCGAATTTCTGAATTTGACTATCAACAGAAACCTGTTCGCGGCTTTTTCTTCCCCATCTAAGAAAGAAACATAATAAAAAAGAAATCGCAAGTCGTTGCTCACCTACTTGCAATGGGCTTATTATATTCGCATGCCATGCATTTTCTAAAGACATGAACTCGACGCATTAAGAATAAATTGAAGCGGAAAAATAAGAATACGAGAAGAAAAAATGAAACTTCTAAAGGGCGAACCGATAAATTTTTTTCCCCTCTCCCTATGTTTGCAATTTTAAAATAACTATATATATATAATAGCGAGCGAATAATTCTCAAAAGAAATGTTCGGTATTTTAAATATCGGAAGCAGATCGGGGGAAATAACTGGTTCGGGCCTTTTTTAGGAGAACTGGTCGTGTTTGACTAGTTGCGAGTTCCGGCTTTTATTTCTTTCTTTTTTTTCGTATAGACATATCGCATTTATTTAGTTAACCCTATGTATAGATATTACTATCTTATGTCTGGTTGACCCGCTATTTCGACTCTTGGTTTATAAAGGTAAGGAATAGATTATACACAAACACCTGGTAGGGCAAAATAAATTTTCATCAATAATTGTCGTTTTTTTTTTAAAAGTTAGTTCATTGTTCAGAGATTATACGAAATTCCTTTGAGTAATAGAATTCGGTCTCTAAATTAGCCCTTGCCCGAGGGCCTTTCTTCCTGAAATATGGCAGTCACTTGCTGCGTTTTTCACTCCGATTTCTACTTTGTTTTGAAACATATTCCACTTAACCACCTTTCGAAAATAGTAGAGGCATCGTAGCTTCCTTTGTGTCTAGGATTAAACTGTTAAAGTTTTAGAAAAGATCTTTTACAAACCTTGAAAAAACAACCAATAAGCTGATCGAACCAATAGGTTGGTTGTGTTTTTTTTCCCCAGTTCTGTAAAGTAAAAAAAGCCGGAATTACGCTGTAAAAGTTAAATAAAATATCTTTTAACAACACTGGAAAAACAAAATCAACCAATAGGCCGTTTAATTATATTAACTCAAATGAAACCGATGAGCTTCATTGGTTGCGTTTTTCAGGTTTTATATCAAAATTCTTTCATAAAATTTTTACATTATAAAAGTTTAATAAAAGTTGTTTATAAAACTTGAAAAATACAACCAATAGGCGGATCAGTTCAGTTCTCACTGGAATGTAACACATGTGCTTATTGGTTACATTTTTCAAGTTTTATAAAATAATTTTATCAAACTTTTGTAGTGTAATGCCGGCCTTTTATGTAGAAAGTTTTTAACCAACTGCAGCAGATGGTGATGCAGATCACTAACGGAATGTAGCAAAGATCTTTCCCCCCCCCCCCTTGTTTTGTGTGTAAATTCTATTCACTCATTTATGGAAATGCTACGCGGGAAAATTCAGTGCATTTGCAGATTCCAGATCGGCAGCAGAAATCGTTTCCCCCCTTATCTTTACGCGACGAGACTAAACAACTCATTAACGCGACAAATCCCGACGATAAGAAACCGAAACTGATTAGAACAATCCTGTGGCTGCCTTTTTTATGTCAATAATGACATATCTCGATCATGCCGATAAAATCTGTGCGTTAAGTCACCAAGTTTATTTTTGTTTTAAATTCTAATCTAGGAAGGGGGGAATGCAAGATAAAAACTAAGGGAAAAATAGTTGAAAATATTGTTCTTAACTACAATACTACTGCTTAAACCGTACATGCAACTCGTACACATTCATCTACGGCAGCGTTTCTCAACCTTTCTGAATCCAAGGGCCAGTAGAATGTGTGAAACAATTTGACGGATCACTTGCGTCCCGTATTATGGGTTATTCCTTTAATTTTGGTTGTTCCGATATTTTTTTACACAATAAATATTGAATTTGTAATATTTACTGAGGTCATGAACACATGGCGTTTTCATAATATATAAAAATTAAATTATGATAATTATGCAATAAATATTCATTTCACATATTTTTAGGTTCAACGTTTTCTCAGCACTTTCAATAGCAATTGCTGATTGTGCCTAGTTCTGACAACGTTTTTGAATTAACGGTGTGTCCCCGTATTTTTCCTTTTCTTTAATATTCCAATTCAACGTATTTTTTCTCAATGAAATATGGTCATCCGATCATTTGAATATTTTTTCCCGTGAAATACATTTTTGTTTAGGAGCCATTCAAGTATTACGTGAGCAGATTTTCAGCCATTTTTGACCCCCTCCCCCCGTCTGCAAAATTTCGTCAGCAGCTTAGAATATTTCATATCTTCAAAAAGGGGTGGTTGATGACGTAAGCAACACCTTCACACCCCCTCTCCCCTTGTCATAAAAAGTCAGCAAATCCGAAACCCCACCCCTGATGCCGACGTAATACTTGAATGACCCCTTACGGTAATTTGCAGTATATAGTCCTTCATTTCGCCCACTCTTCAACAATCTCAGCAGTGTCGCATTCCGTAGGAACTCAATTCCTGGCATTTTCGACGATGATGTATGTTGAACCCAAATATAAAGGTATAATTTTTATTTGAACCCATATGGATATTACTAAAATCAATTACAAATGTTGAACACATTTTTAATTCAGTTAGAATTAAGTTTTATTAAATATACTTTTATCAAGTCTGCTTGTGAACAACTTCTCGTCCATGAATCATCGGTTGAGGAAACACAGCTCTACGGAATTTTGTTCATAACTACAACAAAAGATGTTATTCGTAACTCCAAAAAGTATGAAAGAAAAGAAGTGCACGTAAAAAGAACATTCCTGTACTATATACTATCGGAATAGTTTTACGGACGCGATATCAGTTTCGGTTTCGGAAAAATTGTTTCCCCACATTTCAATAACGAAAATACGCCGCCGACTGCGGAGACAAGCTGATGAAAAAAGAACCTCACCGGCACCTACGAGAGATGTTTCGACGAGAAAAAAAAAATGTAAAAATCATAGCTTTAGATTATTCAACTCATTGATAACCTTGGGAACTTTTCCTAAACGTTACCTAAAAAGAAATCTCTCTTTTTTTTTAACGCATACATATCTTTAACGAGTGTATGTGAGCGGGAAAAAGAAAAATAATAATTGAAATGCGCGATTGGATTTGGATATTCGCCAAAATTCGTCTTAACCTTGAACCTGCTTTTCGCCTTTTTCTCTGTCTTTTGATGGAAAAGAAACAAAAAAAAAAAGAAACTACGTACATATACATATTTTAAAAGAAACTTGCGCGTCGTGATATGTTACGGGTGATCCTTTATGAGCAATCAGTCAGTTTGCTCATCCGCTTAGAAAACTCTTAAATTACTCTGCCAAAGTTCTTTAAAAAGAAAAAAAACAAAAGTCCATATAACATCGGAAGTTTTATAAAAGAAAAAGAGTTCTCACAATTCTCTCTAAAACGATAAAAGAAACGCGAAATTGATTTGTATTCGTATCCAGTGCTCTCTCCGCCATTTTCTTTTACTTTTTCTACAACTCGCGGTTTTAAAAAAAAAACTGATAGCACCGCTTTATACCCTTTTTCTTTTATACAAAACTTGTTTCGTTATTTAATGAATGCGATTTTAGGATTTTCGAAACTCACGTGGAATAAGAAACGACAAAAAATGTAAGAGAAAACGCTGATACTCTTAAATGTTAAATATTAACCCAGTTCCTTCGTAAGAAAAAAAAAATGTTTTGTAATACGTAATACTGTCTTCTGAATTATTTATTACCTAGAATTTTAGAATGTTTTTCCTGGCATGTGTGAGTTGAATTTAGAAATTGCTGAGCAAACACTCCCGATGATTACACTGCTCAACACTGATTTTGTTCTCGAAGATATTTTAGAGGGAATTTGAGGAGCTGATCCCGAATCCGGCATTGGTTTTCACAGATTGGTTCATGTTTTTTAAATAAAGTGAATATTAAAATTTCGATGGCAATACATAAGCAGCGTACAAATCAGTCTCTCATCCCAATGTGCGTTAGGAGGTAGGGAGCAGAGCTGAAGAAATTTTTCTGACAAAGGAGGGGGGGAGGTGTCAGAGTTTTGTTGACTTCTGCTGACGGGAAGGGGGTCAAAACTGGCTAAAAATCTGCTGACGCAATACTTGGATGAACCCTTACTGAACAATCAATTGCGAATGCTTACATTGCATGATCCGCACTCTAATGTGTACGCGCCTTTAGGAATGAGGTAGTTACATAGGCAGTAAATGTATCTGACAAATGGGCCCGAGCCCCCCCCCCCCCCCCCCAGCATTTGTCACCATGTCCATTGTAACCTATAGATATATTAAGTTTGAGCCCTCCCAATATTTCCAATAACTTGACGCGTACGGTGAGTTATCGTTTTAGTTTTTGGTCAGTCAAGTAAACGAACCATCAAGCCGAAATGTTAGTTTCTTGCAATAAAAAATAGACCCCCTCTTTGAGAAAATCCCACTTACACCTATGCCCATGTATCCAAATAGGAACTCCGGGCCCTTTATATCGAAGGCTAATCACTCGACTGATATTCAACCATATATTCTGAGTGAATGATCGATTTAAAACGTATGGTGTACGACAGCCATCTTCAACTTGTTGCTCGCGAGCACCATGGGTTGCTCCTCGAACCAATTTCGTGCTCACGAGCACTTAGTCAACGCTTCAATCACGCTGATTAACAAATCTATCTATCTATATATATATAATTGATTTTCTGTGTGTGTGTGTGTTCTCTATACAAATCTACAATTTTAGATCGATCGTCGCCAAATTTTGCATATATACCAAATGGGACCCGACTTGAACGATAGGCTACTTTAAAATTTCGTCAGACCAGGGCAAATGCCCCAAATGGGCAAAAAACTGTCCGGCAACAATGGTTTTTGGGCCTCAACAATCACTTTCCGAACGTTTACTTTGGTTACCGTGGTTCCCTAGCAATGCGTTTCAGACGTGTATATGCCTTTACAATGGTTTGTCGCTTCTTTAACGCTGCCAGTTACGTATAATAGTTTATGCCTTTATAATGGTTTGCCACATTTTCAATATACTCTCAGTAATGAGGCTTTTTGAATAGACGTCATAATCATCATCAGCATCGCTTTGAAAGTCAGGAAAAGGGTGATCCTCATAGAAATCAGTATTAAAATTGCCGATTTAACTGCATAAATACGGATATTTAGTGGGGGGGGGGGGTTCCTGCCACATCAATAATTTTAAAAATTAAATTCTCGATTTTTGAAATATTGAATTCGCTTGGAGATACGAAGCCCAGAAAATTAAGTATGAAGTAATTAGCCGGATCTACTTTTGAGTTGGACATTCATGCAATAACATTGATTTCAACTTTTTATTTATATCTTCTCAAGCATGAAAATTAATGTCTCCGTATTGTCTTTTGATATTTATTTGCATAAACTCATATAGTTTAGGATGTTTTTAAAATTAGTTATGAGCCTCGTAAAGTGCATCGAAAAAATTCCACAGCTTTAATTAAGCATTTTTGGAAGCTGAAACAGGCAGAGATATATAATTTGAAGTTCAGGGGGAGGGAATCGAAATACCTAGCACCCATCAAAAAAAAAGGGGGAGGAGACTATTCATTTCTATGTTTCTTTAAATTTAGATTTGTTTATTTCATGAGTCGCGCAGGACGTCGCCATATTGGTTATCTTTAGACACGGTTTGCATGTCCCTCAAAGAAAGAGGGAGATATCACGTGGTTCATAAAGCCTCATTGAAGAAAACCCGGGCAGCGCCGGGTATTACAGCTAGTGTTAAATAACAGCCATTTTTCGCCATACCGAACGATAAACAAAGAAACGAAACCTGGCGCCTTTTTAATAAGCATCCCAAAGTACCTTTATAATGTAAAATGGAACAGATTAAAAACATGCACGTTTCCTTGAAGATTGCCTATTATTAGGTATGACGAAAAACAACACCGTTCCTTAGCATTTGTCATGCCACTCTGCAAAAATTGCATTCATGGATTACAGATTTCGGATATAGGTATGTCAAAGTTGCCGTAAGAGGGTGCTCTTCTGTTGGTGATGGTTTATTGGCGGTGCTATAGCGACTCGGGGAAGGTTGAAGACCGCTGGTTTATAAGGTGTACTAATTAGTTAACACGAAGAGACTAGTTTTCCACAGCTGAAGAACGCGGGCAGGATTTCATTCTTTTCAAGAGAAAAGGCATCCACGAAAAATGCTATTTATCTTCTTGCTGTAAAGGAAACTGAAATTCCAAGCGTGCCTCAATAAATAAGGCTGTCTCTTCAGGCGTGCGCGTGTCCTTCCTCCAAGAATTTCCTATGTATAGTAGCAACCGTCATCAACCCCCCCCCCCCCCACCTCACATGGCAACGACGATGAACAGGTTCCAATAATGAACAGTATTGCCTATTGCCAGCAGTCAAAAAAAATTTCCAACTAGATTTCCCATCAAAAACAACTAGAAACTAACCAGAATTAATTTTAGTCATTATTTAGATGACGACAATACGTCCCGTATTTCCCGGGACATTCCTGTAGTTTCACGAAATTTAATACAGTAGGCTCTCGCTAATCCGGCGCATAACAGACCAGAGCGTGCCGGATTATCGAAATCACCGGATTACTGGAAGTCAATTGGAGAAAAGACTATTTAAATAACACGATCTTCTACGCACAGACAGTGACTTGTTTTCCTCTTCTATGCTCGAAGTTCGCCTAAAAACGCCTGATTACTGGATGGGCCGGATTAACGAACGGCCGGGTTATCGAGAGTCTACTGTATAGACTACTAGTGCACAGGAAATTTTTTTTGAAAAAGACTAGAAAAACAACTAGCAAAAGTAAATTGCCGAAAAAAAGATCAGATCTAACTGGAAAATAACTAAGCTGGCAACACTTATAATGAGGTATATATGTTACGCGCATGAGGTTAATGTTAAAATCCGGTTATAATGTGCAATCATCGAGCATTTTAGTAAGTTTGATGAATTTCCCTAAATTTGTCACTTTTACCGGTGATTATGCATAATACCCAAGCTTCACATCGTTGGTGTGAACGTGATAAATCGTACTTATATGATATACATAATCAGATGTTCTCAAACTTGTCCCACTCGTGATGCCCCTTTTCCTAATCAACGTTTATCCGCTGCTCCCAGAGCAGTTTAACAAAGAATCTTTTCGAAAAACTTTCATCCGAGCCGCTGCTCTGCGGCGCCCCCTGACAATAGTTGACGGTGCACCAGGGAGCCACGACACATAGTTTGAGAATCCCTGCTATAAGTGATAATTCTTACATGTATTATTTTATTGTATCATTATATCGGGGTACAATCGTAAAATTTATTATCGTTATATCGGGGTGCGACTATATTCATGACATACACTAGATTCATCTGGAGTTTTTTTTCATATTTATCAAATTCATCGATAAAAGTGATATTTTATCAAACTTGCCAAGGTGATTGGTAATTATGCATGATAACCGATTTATCACATTTACCGCAACATATATACAGTAAAACCCCTCTTAACCGGACACCCCCTCAGATGCGTTCACTCTTTCTTTTATGGCCAAATAACAATTTCCCCCGTACAATGAAAGCATGTTCTCACTCCCCTCCCTAATTAACGGTCACCCCTCTTTTACGGAATTATTTTGACCCACCCGTGTCCTCAAAATAGAGGTTTTACTGTATTTTATTATACTAAACTTCGTAAACACCGGTTAATCGTGAAAATATTTTTTTAATGATTGAAAATTAAAAAAAAAAGAGACGACTCATAAAATCATCAATGGATTTCCTCTATAATGATATCTACATCTTCCCAATCCGAAAAATAGAAATAAACATCTCTGAGCTGATAGGGGGGAAAACTCATCAAATGATGATAAATGAAGCGGGAGGGGGGGGGGGAGGAATATTAATCTATAAATTTAAGGATAAGTGAAAGATCACAAACTATGTTATTGAAGTTGAGGAAAATAACAATTGTTATCATCACTAATGGCCAGAATTTACTTCCGTTTCAGTGGTGGTAGTGTAATGTTACGAGATTATCAAATTTTAGGAATGATAAAGTAGTGTTAGTTTATTATTACTATTATTACGAGTGATTTTTCAGAGAAAAAAAATGGCTCATGATAAAAATATTTTTTCCAGCTCCACTTGCCCATTCGAGGACCAGGCTCTGAGCAATGTGTGCATGGCCATAACAATATTTACTTTTACGACATCACTTTACCACCCAGAATATTTTATACCCGGGTTGCATAGATAACAGGGCGTATGGCATTTTACTGGCACACCGTTGATCCTCGAGGCATACTTCCAGTTAGAAAAAGTATCAAATTCACGTGTAGTACTCAGATATGATATTCATGTTGCAAGGGGTTATATACAGGGTGATTATAAAAAAACTATCCCGACATATGGGCCCCTAACTATTATACCATTCACAGAAACTGAATGAAATTTTGGCATAAGGTATTTTGATGTATGCGCTCAAGAATGATATGGAAAACAACAGTGCCACTCTAACAGTTACGGTTACAGTGAGAAAATTTCGAAAATATCAAATGGCAACACCAAGTTTTTTGTATTGGAATGTGATCTCCATTGTGAAAAATCCTAAATAGCGTTCGAACGGCAACTGTAGCATGAAAATCACCGGCGGTAGATAGGCTAAAAGTGAGGCCAACCAATAAGGACAGAGAAGCAGCATAAAATAAAGCATTTTATTGTGTTTCACAAATTTTCCACATTACCTTGTGGAGGCTGGGATCTTAGCCGAAGAAACGGTGTGACGAATGAAACGAACATTAATGCTCTGGTGCACGGCAAAGTCCTTTTTACTTTTTCCTTGCCTAGCTCCGGGGATTTTCGTGCTACAGGTGCCATTCCAACGCTATTTAGTGTGGAGATCACATTCCAATACAAAAAACTTGGTGTTGCCATTTGATATTTTCGAAATTTTCTCACTGTAACCGTAACTAGTAGAGTGACACTGTTGTTTTCCATATCATTCTTGAGCGCCTACCTCAAAATACCTTATGCCAAAATTTCATTCAGTTTCTGTGAATGGTATGATAGTTAGGGGCCCATATGTCGGGATAGTTTTTTTTATAATCACCCCGAATATAGTTATTAAAATAAAATTGTTAACTTTTCATACGGACAACCTGTGCTCAAGAAACAAATTAGAAAGTTGTTGCCCTGTTTATCCTGATGCCAAAACAGCTCCACTTTCCTAAGTGCAATATTCACTGAGGAGTATATGGCATATATTCGAATTCGAAAAACAGAGGAAAGTTGGGAAAAAACAGCATTAAATATGGGTAAACCTTTTTCTCCCCGCATTTAAGCTCGTTTTTATTCCAAATATTCTCCGTTTTTCGAATTCGAATATCTCAGTGAATATATTGCGCTTAGAAAAGTGAATTTTTTTTTTTGTTTCCGCGTACATTGAAAATATTGAAGGGCCGTAGTGTGCCTCCCCGGGAAGTAGACTTTTCTTTGGGGGAGAGGGCTCTGGCAGGGTTATTATTATGCAAAATAAGTGTGAGTTTTTTTTGCCCCCTCCCACTCGGCAGTGCCCCGGTTGCCCCTTCTGGGCCTGCCAAAGACCCATGTTTAAGGGATTAAGGGAATCGCCAACGACACTGTTTCATTCGAAATCAGTGAGGACCACTAATCAGTAACGTTATAGCCAGTGCCATCTTAACGCATGGGCCTACCCGGGCACGGCCCGGGGGCCCCAAGAGAAGAGGGGCCTCAGAAAAATGAGAAGTAGTTGAAGTTTTCGAGAATTTGTGAGGTAGGGCTTCAGAAAAATCACTTGGCCCGGGGGGTCCACGTTGCTCTTAAGACAGCCCTAGTTATAGCTGAGGTCGATGTAACCAAGTATGACTGTATAGGGTGATTACAATTAAAGTTCCCGTCCTCTGAGCAGTTTACAGTAGTTTGTTTCATCCGATTACAGCCAAATTTTCAGGATATTTTAATGAGACCATAGGAGTTCCATCGAAACTTGGAATATACGCTATATCAGGGGTTCTAAACCGTTTTTGACTCGCGGAGCCCTTTCTAGTATTTAATTTCTATGGCGTAGCTCCGTAGGTCTGTTTTTTATTTATAGATCAGTTACTGATTTGTTTAAAAATATTTATAATTATTTGTTTCAAATTTACCGTTTTTGTTTTATTTTCCTCGAGCTGCCACAGATCTCCTGGGGAAGTTCATGCAGAGCCCAGAGAGCTCCGCGGAGCACCGATTGAGCGCTATATGGACCACGGGGGAAAAAAGGAAAACTCAATAAAAAGCGCCACTTATTCATCTGGTGGTCAAAAATTCAACTATTTTTTATTGCATAAGTCTGTCTCTTCCATTAAGATATCCTGAAAATTTAGCTGTATATATTCGGATGAGAAAAACTACTCACACACGCACAAGAGTAGGGGAACTTTAATAGTAATCACCCTGTATTTCAAAGGCAGAAAATTTTTAGAGTTTCTTTGGATGTTTTCTAACATTAAGAAAAGGAAAGTTAAAAAAAAAAACGTATCACGTATGCATTAGAATTTGTAATGCTTGCGTACGATGTCTTTCGCGGGGTATATTTTGTTGATTACATTAAAGTGTTCATTAGCGTATGGATCATCATTAGAGAGAGAGAAAGCGATTCGTGCCCCTGAAAGAGTTGCGCCATCTCTTAATGCCCTCGTTTATTTATTTCTTACGCACGCGGCCTTGAACGAAGATAAGCTGTTCCTTGGAGGTAAGATGATAAGCTATTCCCCATATAGAGAGCATCGCCATTTCGATGGTGGGATGTACTACATGCACACACACAACCACAATAAGCGTCTTTTATATTGCGTCTGTTTTTTATCTCGCTCTTCCACGTAATTACATCTGGGGGTAGGAAGTTTTTACCGTAAATACAGGAAATATAATAAAGAAATGCATTGTGTATGCGTGGTTTTTTTTTCTTCTTCTTCTTGGAAGTACTTGTCATGCGAGATAATTTCAATTTGAAGAAGAAGAAGAGGCTGACACCCTTCATTCTCCGCCTAACCTTATCATCATTATCATTGTTATTATTTGTCCATTGTTTTTTCTCATTCATTGTTTGGTAATAGGTACGTAATGGGGGAATCATATTCCTTGTCAAGACTCAATAAAGCGGCGGCAGTAAGGAAACAAAAGCAGACAAACAGTATCGTCCGATGATGCCATTATTAGTCGAGAGACAACGGCATTATGTATGACTGTTTCTAGCCGATTCAGATTCAGAAGAAAGTCCGTAAATTTTGTTTCCCAAACAATCCCCCCCCCCTTAAAAATCTCTGACATTATCTGCATAACGAGGGTGCCTCTATATAGCGTGGCTAGAGATTTGTTGTGAATATAAATACAGATACGGTGTATAAAGCAATGTTTCTTAACCCTTTTCAGCCCATGACCTAATTTGAGATCACATTTTCTTCTCTTGGCTTCCTGTCTCCCCTTCTACCTATATTCAAGAGCCAGACTCTTTCTACTTATCGTATTAAATTTTAACAAAACTAAATTTGCAATGGAAAAAAAAATATACATAAATTTTATTTCTGGAGTTCTAGGCCGAACCCGGATCCAGACACTAGGTGATCATCCCTCCCAAGAGCCCAATTCTATGGGAAAAATAGGTGTGCGTAAAATACGCGATCGATCCAATGAACCTACACAATAAGTCGAACCACTCGACACATCACCCTGGGTTCACGCCTTCACTGGGTTCAGTAAGCTTCCTTCTCGTGGAAGATTTATACATGGCCTTCTCAACATCGGTGGTCCCCGGCCCAGTTGATGTTCTGTGATCCCATACTTACCCGCAGGGCTGGTCCTAGAAATTCTGCTTCCTGGGGCGAATAATATTTTGCCGCCCTTAAAACACGACTATATGTGAAAAGAGTTTTCTTTCTACACCTCTTACCTTGATACAGTAGTTCCCGAAGTGTTGGCCATCGACCCTTTAAGGGGGGTAGCGTTGATGATTTAAGATGTTGCAAGAGAATTTCCTAAAGGAAAAAAAACGTCCTGATGAGACTAAATATATCAAATCTCTTCTTTGAAGGGGGGGGGGGATCCCACAGTGGGCGCACCTGCTTACATTTTTTCCCAGTGGGTTTAGGGAGAATGTCTGCCTTTTAAAACGTTAACCGAAATATTTAGCACATATATATCATATAACGCACTAAAATTCTACATAAAGTTGACTAAAAATAATTTGAAGAACAAAGGGCCTCTTCTATAGTGAATTTATTGTTTAAAAAAAAACAATGAGATTTGTCCTGGGCTCCCGTGCTAGAGCCCTATCATGACCGGGAGGCCCGCAAAATATCCCAGCCTAGAGGCCCCGCTCCAGGATGTGGGGGCCCATGTCCCTAAATTCCTCAGTAAGGGCTCCTAGGGTGAGATGTTTGAAGGGACCCCCAGGTCAGACTCTTCACAGGCCTCAAATATGGATTTGTAGTGCAAAAAAGAAAAATAGAATCATATCTGCTGAGAATCATCTCTTGGATAAAGCCACCCTTTATAAAAATATGAAATATTTTTAATGGCATCTTATTGGGTGCGCCTAAAACGAGAAAATCTTTCGCTGGTTTAAGGGCACTTGAACTAACATTTTAACATTCTTCCTATTGATAAGTCCTCTACAGAAACATTAGAGATCACATTAGAGGGATTTCTAAATGTTTCGCGGATCCAAGTGATCTGGAAATGTGTCCGGGTCACTTAAGTGCTCTGGAACTGATCAAGCGATCCGTAATTATGCCGCGGATCACTTAACTAACCTGGAAATGTGCCACGAGTAACTTGAGTGATGTAGAGCAGCACTGGGACCGCTTAAGAGCTCTAAAACTGTGCTAAGTGTCACTCAAGGGATCTCTAAATGTGCCTCGGTGAGCTCAAGTGTTCTGGAGCTGTGCCACGGGTCACTTAAGCGATCCGCAAGTGTGCCGCTTAGTTCATTTTTACAAAATTATGTTTGAGGGGCAGGACACATCAGATAACCTCCAGGGCCATATTTGGTCCGCGAGCCAAGGGTTTATGGATAGGTTTATGGTTCTATGGATAGCAGCCCTGCTGGATTTTGGAGTCACATCCCTCCCCCCCCCCCCCCACCGTATTTCACTTGACAGCTGTATTTCCTCACATCTCTTCGCGTGATTTCCATCCGAGGCCCCTCTCAGAATATTGCAATACAACAAGGGAGCCATATGGCCCCAGGTTGAGAACCACTGGTGTAAAGCATAAAATGTACATAAACTTTCACTGCTGGCATCATGTGTGTGCCCTCCCACAACAATGGCGGGAGGAGGGAGCCCGAGGACCTGAGACTATTCTTATCATTTTGTTATTAAAATATATAAATTCACTATAGGCGGGCAACGTGAAAAATTTGGTCTGGGGGCCTAACAAACATACTAATGACTGATCACAGCCAAGGCGGATCATCAGTCAGTTACCTCTTACAGAGATGGACTATGACGAAAAACAAATTCATTTAAATTAGAGGAATAGGGAGGGGAGAAAAGAAAAATTTGAATATTATAATCGAGAGTCTGGGGGCCGAGGGGCGAAAGATCCCAGCCTAGGGGTCCTTGCTGCAGAATATGAAAAAAAGACAGTCACGTTCGCTTGGGGTCCCACAACGAGTCTGAATCCTGAAAAATAGTAAAATGTACCGAGGGAAAGACTACGTTAGTATACCCTGAGGTCTAGACGGATACCAGCCAGGACCTGGGTCTAACCAACCCAACCCGTTGTTAGGGAATATTTGTTGTTTAAATTTGGTTTAAAGTTGGTTTCTGGTCTGTTTTCCTAGCTAGACGTTCATGTAGGGGGTGGGGGGCGGGGAGTATATGCAGTATCACTTGACAGTAGCACCAAATTGAGGTGTCGATACGAAGAAAACATTGGGAGAAGGCGGTTGTTAGATGCCCAATATAAACAGGAAGGCGTACGCAGACTTTGGCGGTTCAAGTGACTTGAGGAGCTCTTGAGCCGAAGATCTCAGCGTATACGCCACAAAACACCACATCACATAATTAATTAACTCGACAACGCATAAGAAAAATCAATAACAAGCGTAATGACATCCAACCTAAAGGGTCAATATTTGTTGCCAAAAAAAAAAAAAAACTATTGTCACACTAAACCATTGTTTAAAGAAAAGAAAAAAAAAAGGACAATACACACAACAAACGGCGATTACGTCAAAAAAGTATTGGACACGCAATCGAATCATCACCAACCAGGACAAGAGGAAAATAATTACCGTTTGGATGACAATGATGATGAAATTACGGGGGAAAAAAAGCAAACAATTGAATATTGATCAGTTCATCATCACACAAGACACCTCCTACAAAAAAAAGTTCCGGTCGTTTTTTCTTCTTCAAGTACATATAGCAAAGGAATCTCTTGTCCAAAGGAATGACAACAACAACAGATATTCATATAATAATTCCCACTTGTGTGTGTGGTGTCTGGGACAGGCCGAAAAGGAAAAACAAACAAAAGGCCGCCTTTTACGAAATTATGAGCGAAGGGGGAAAAATCCACACACACGATGTTATAGTTAAAAGTCTGTCGTCTCCTGGCCACATTGCCCTTGAAATTACAGCTGGCAGGCGGTCGGTCGGTCGGATTGTGTGGTGTGTGTGTGTGTGAGATGATGACTGACCGTGAACCGCCCGCTTGAGCAACTTTTAGTAGCGGTGGCATTGAGAAAGAAGAAGAAAGATTATGTATTATACAGTGGCGGCGATATGTTGCTGCTGCTGTTGTTGTTGTTGTGTTATGACGCTGGTACAGAGGAAAGAGAAAAAAAAAAGCCATTAAAAGGTCTCTCTCTCTCGGCAAGTGCGTGCGCTCTCTCTCCAGCAAAGGAGAAAAATAGACACAAGACATGTTTTGGCATGCAAGCATGTAAGCGGAATGTTTACCCTCCGTCCGTACTCTTCTTTTACAAAGAAGAAATGTAAGTTCGGAAAGCCCTTTTTTATTGACACATGTGTAAATGTAAATCCACGTGGGATACAGTTCCCCATACGGACAGCATTCTAGAACATCACGTGCAGCCCTCGTGTGTGCGCGCGTGACTGCGCTCTTTCAGCTACTTGTTCAGGTAGATTCCCATCTAGCAGTGGTTCGCAAACTTTTGTCACTCGCTGCTGCTCCCTTTGCCCATTTCAATATTCATCTACGGCTCCCCAGAGAGAATAGCTTCATCGTTATTTTCATTTATACAAGAACCACTTCAAGGCTTAAATGAATTCCTCATTTTTTTCACGTGAAAACGTCTTTGCCGGGTGTGGGGGAGGTGATCGCGCACAAATGAGCGACAGTTTCTGTCGAAGTGATTTCAAACTTCAATAACTCGGCTAAAAATAGACATAACACCGCCGTCTTGGTCTTGCTTTGAAAAAGAGAAACGAAAGTTTACGACATATTACCACTCCGACATCCGGGGTGGCTGGACGTGGCGAACTGCTCGTGCCAATTGAACCCATGATTTTCGACTTTCCGGATTCAACACGTGTTCCATAAACGGGATCTTGTCTCAGAGGCTAAATAACCGATCGAAGTGAACTAAAAGTTGTTTTAAAGAGGAGTGAATTCGTTACAACACAATTTGAAAATTTCAAGCCTGCATCTTAAAATCTCATAAAGATACGGGGGCTGTAAATTTGAAAATTTCCCGATTTTCTTAAAATGTTGCGACGTATTAGAGCAAAGACAGTCAGAATTACAAAAATCGGGCACGAATGCATTTTAGATCATAAAATTCCAAACACCATGATACCGAAAACGTGGAGTCCAAACTCAAAACCAACGCGCAGTACTATCGCGAATATATATAGAGTGATGCCTTAACAGGAATGACTCTGTATATTCGTATATACGCATAATTCGCATTACATATAGCCGCGATTAAGGACACATACGTATAGATACGCAGGGTGAACACTCAAGTCCCTTGGCCGCATATTACTGGCGAATCGTTGATCCTAGACGCATATCTCCATTGACGTACGCAAGGGGGGCGGGGGCGAGCCAAGATTATAGTGTTATTTTACAGGGAAAAACGTAACCCCCCCCCCCCCCAGAAGGAAAAAATCTGAAAACCCCCTCGAGAAAATTCTGCGTACGCCTATGCATACCTCCAATTAGAAAAAAGTATCCAAATGACGTGTAGACCTCTAGTCATCATATTGCAAGGGGTTGTATAGTTATTAAAATAAAAAAAACGTTAACTTTTTACACGTAGGCTACACCTTGTCTTGAACAACCCAATTAGGAAGTTGTTTTCCCTGTCTCTTCTGAGGCCAGCAGAAAAATTCCACGTTTCCAAATGCTATATTCGCTGAGATATTTGAATTCAAAAATCACTGGAAATAAGGGAAAGAGCAGCATAACAAGATTTCGGTTAGGTTATACCGTTCTTTCCCCTCATTTTCAGCTATTTTCAAATTCAATTTTTTTTTGGCTTCAGGAGTGACAGAGTAACAATTTTCTTTCTAATTGAGCTTTTTAGGATGGGTGACCGAATGAAATGTTGATTTTTATTTTAATAACTATACAATATGAATGGTGCATCTGAATGGTGTCTGCATGTTACTTGGATACTTTTTCTAATTGGACGCATGCCTCTTGGATCAACGGTTCGACAATAATTTGCGACCAAGGGACTTGAGACATCACCTTGTAGGCAATGCAAGCGCGCTCTTGATATGGATGCGGATTACAAATTCCTTTTTCATTGCTGACGTGTATCTAAACATAAGCTAAGATCCCATCACAGCATTTTACACTATGAAAAATTTATTTTAATTTCAATAAATAGTGCATACAGTAATTTTGTTATTTTCTTGAGGCCGAAGCCCTGAACATACATGTAAACACATCGAACATGTTTACATCGAACAAAAAAAAAAGAGAAAGGGGAAAGAAGAGAGAGAGAGATGAATATAGATACGTGCACCTTAAATAGACACTGGTATAACATAAGATCATCTAGACTCAAAATATATGAAATTCAATGTATAAATTAAACATACTTTACACGCGGGCACGTTAAAAATGCGAGTTTTTACAAATTTAACAAAATCCCTAACCAGACCTGACTGGGTATTCAAAAACCGGATCAAATCGGAAAAAGAGGAAGTGAGAGATGTCAAAAAGATGATCGCGTAGGGCAGGCATCCCGTTGCTCGCGAGCACCACGGTGCTCCCTGAAGTGTCAAGAGTGCTCAATGTTTGTGTCTGATTTCGCGCATGCGAGCACTTGATCAACGTTTCAATTAAAAACCATTGCATTCAAGGATTGAAATCATCTTGATTTCATGCATTCGTATGTTAAACTTGCCATTAGGATGATCTTTTCATGATATATGGGCACAGGCAGTGCTCGCGACTGGAAGAAGGTTGAAGATCTTTGGCGTAGGGAAATTAGCATCGGGCAGATACAAAAGAAATGTAAGAAATCCGTGCTGTGAAAGGGCTAATGCAGCGGTTCTCAACCTTTTTTTGACTCGCGGAGCCCTTTTTAGTAAAAAATTCTATGGCGGAGCCCCGTAGGCCCATTTCTTAATTATTCATCAAAGTTACTGATTTATTTTTACTATTTAAAGGTATTTATAATTACTTTTTTTTTAATTTTAATGTTTTTTTTATTTTCCCTCAAGCGGCCGCGGAGGCCCCGGAGAGTGCACAAGGAGCCCCAAGGGCTCCGCGGAGCACTGGTTGAGAACCACTGGGCTAATGTGTATGTTTTGTTGTTAGAATTATTGAGGTACGGCTCCATGCAGAAGGATAGATTAAGGTATCTATAGAAAGTGTTTGCTTGTGAGTGGCTGAGAACAATTTTTTGAGTAAATTTATTCACAAAAATATCAATTAGCAGTCCTAAAGGAGAAAGAGTGCCATTTTTTGTTCCACGTTACGCAATTCATTTGGAAGACATTCTGGCGGAAAGTTACAAAGAGCCGGTATTCCCAGCCTTGTTTGGTGTAGAGATACCATTTTATGAGTAATTTAATTTCAATATATATGTACAACACACGATTGACGTTTTCACGAAAATAACTGCGGCACTGTCCGACACTGAAAATTTATTTTTTTCCATTCAAGCTCACAGAACACCTTCCCTCTAAGAAACTCCTCCTAGAACCTCAAGGGGTATGTGGACCCTGGAACCACTGTTCCAGATTCTGCTGCAGCCATCTCTGACTCGTCATTATTAGCATTTCATTATAACCATAGTCCAGTTTATAAGGACACGAACCCAATTACCACCGAAACTAAAAATAAGAAAAAAACAACAAAAAAAGGTCCCGTGGACAAATATTGTGGACCCCGTTTAAAAAAATAGAAAAGCAGGTCATTAACCTTATTTCTCATCCGGTTAATAATGAAACTAAAAGAAGAGCGTCGATCAAATCGCCTCTCTCACTTATAATATACATACAGACTTCAGAGAGAGAGCGACCCATCCATACATACAACAAGAAGTTTTCCTTCTTGTTTGGTTCAAGTATTTGGCGGGTCACAAGAAACGGCCAACGCCCAAGAAAAACCGCCGCCGCTGCCCCTGATACAGTATCATTCAAAAAAGAGCTCTCTAATAAGAATTATAATAAAAAGAGCGGACCCGGGTTTCCGCATTTCGGCCGGTTATTCGTAATATAAGTATGCATGTATCATGCTTGCATCGGACATGTAACATGCCAGAACAACAACACCACAAAAAAAGAATAGAGAAGAAATGGCAAATGAGGTGTGTTTGAGCATTAAATGGTGGGCACCAAATAACAAGCCTCTTCGTCTCTCCGCTGATGAGGTCACGACACGAACGTGAGGAATTGAATATTGAATGGATGGATTCCATGTAGCTCTCATCTAATGGACAACCCGAAAACACACACACGCTACACGATTTAACAGGTCCTTGTCCATGAAGAGTTATTTAAAAAAGCTTTTCTTTTTTTCGTGTCCATTAATGGGTATTATTCATGTTTCCTCGCTTACAATTTGAATGCTAACACACGATCAATGCCACATACAAAGGTCCAGACGCGGATACGGAGGAGGATTGATGGAGGTCTATCGCCCCCTCCCAAGAGTTCTACAATATGGGAGGAAATTATCTGTCCCGATTTAAATACGGGACGATCTTACGAATCTACCCAATAAATCACCCCTTCCAGCAGAACAGAAGTTCCTCCTCCTCCCCCTTTTTGAAATTTGCCTGTCGTTTTATGAGTTTCTCCGTTCTGTCTTCCCCCTTATTTTTAAAATTGTACATATTCTCTCAATGTCTGCCCCTCACCCACATGTTTCTCCAAATTTCCATCCTTCATAAATGTACAGACAGACATGATCGCTGACCCCTCAGAGAAACCATCTTGGGATGGTTTGCGCTCTTTTCCAAAGGGTTGGACGGTCTCGGCTGGGCCATGAAGAGCATCATGAGCCTACGGACCAAGTGATTTTTCTGAGGGCGTACCTGGCAAATTCCCGAAAATTTCAACCCGATATAATTTTTGTGAGCCTTTCCCCCCCCCCCCTGCATAAGGTGGCACAGGGAACTAACAAAGCAACGCTATGTAACACACTACAATAACATACACGCACGCACGAGAAGTATTTTCTCACAGTACCTCCCCCCCCCTCCACACACACACAGTGTTTTCTCGGAAGATTCCCCGGAACCTCAACCTCTCTTTCCTTTCGCGTACGCCAGTGCTTACCTTCATTACTTTTTTTTATCCTACTGTCTGTCCCGTCAGACACACACACACAGGATGAACCTAAATAAGTCACCCTTTTTGACACATCGCCCATACCTGGGCCCAATCTTGGACTAAGCAGAGTTCCATGTCCTCGATCAAGCCCTTTCTCCCATAAGGGGGATCTTTGGCTACCCCTCCCCCCATCTAGTAAGTTTATTACGTAAAAAATAACAAACCTCGGGGTTAGAATATATGACCACTAAGTCATATGAGCAGTGGCGTATTTATAGGGTGCTTGGCGGGCTATAGGCCAGGGCGGCAAGTTCATAGGGGCAGCAAGTTTGAGAAATGATTGAAAAACGGTAGAATGGGAGAAGGGGGACTGATAAACTTGTATTACTCTCGATAAATCCGCCTCTGCCTAGACAGTTAGAGGCTAAGTCAGTGAGTGGCCAAAAAGTGACCCAGAGGGTTTGCAAGCACGTGAGTGACGAAAAGAGTGACCTAGAGCGTGTGCAAGCCTGTCAATGGCCAACCTACAGAGCGAGGAAACCAGGTCACAGTGAATAACCTAGAGCATGTGAATGACCAAAAAGAGTGATCTAGACCTAGAGTATTTTTACAATATTGTGAATGACCAAAAGAGTGACCCAGCAAAGAACCATTTCAGTTTGCAATCAAAAGAGTGACCTAGAGTGTGTGCAAGCATGTGAGTGACCAAAACAGTGTGCAAGCATGTGATTGACTAAAAGAGTGACTTAAAGAGTTTGTGAGTGTGGGAGTGACCAAAAGAGTCATTTAGATACATAGGTGTACTTGTAGAATGGAGGGAGACCAAGACCGATTCGCACAAAGTGGCGAATCGAAGGAATGTGTAGTCAAGAAAGTAAGACTATAAAATGAGGGAAATGGCGGCAAAATCATAAATGCCCCTCTGTATATGAGGAACATGGAATCGGGACAGAACTGGACACTCCTCGGTGTTTACGTACTCAAACTCTCTCTACGACTTCACAATAACACTAAAGTCCCCATATTTGAGTGCAAAAGAACGGGGGGAAGGATTACGTGTGTCACATGACCAATCAAATCCTTGAATTAAGAATGGTATATAAGCAGAATCTTTTCTTTTCTTTTTTCTTAATGGCGGCGAATGTCAAAGACAGACTCGAATATTATTAAATTGTGTGTGTTTGTGTCCCCATAAAGAGGGAGGACGTTTCGCAATATTGTTTCCGGTTCACGGAATCTAATCGTGTTTCTTATTTGATATAACGCCGTTATCAAGGTTTTTTTTTCTTCTCTTTTAAGTGTGCAGGCAACAACACCACAAACGCCCCCCCTCCACCCTATATAATATTTGTAACCTTTACATTCGTAGCGTGTGAGGAGAATACCTAAATATGCTGACTCTTGAACCAGACCACGTCCTGGATGGATATACGGCGGTACGTACGAGAAATCTTGAGGAAATTTTGATGCAGGATAAATAATAGTAAGATGCGGTGGTAAGATTATTTTTTCTCCGGGCTGTTACATATCGAGTCACGTTTTGTGTCTACTGTGACGCGATTTGCATCATTTGGGAGCTCGGGAAATTTTTGAGTACAAGCTGGACCCCAGCTTCAGAGTCACGTGTTGCTCGTTGGTTTTGGATTCAATTGGGTTTCCCCCCTAAATTTGGGGCCCTCTCGAGGCAGAGACGTTCTTAGAAATTTCGCTGCTGACTGGTGCAAAAACAATTTCGTGGAATTTTAATATATCTGCTTTCATCTCCCCTTCACCCCAAAAGAGAGGCTGACACAGTCGTGGGTCTAGGGGCGGTGATTCCCAACGTGGGACCCACGCCCCTCAGAGGGACATTATGATTTTTAAGGGGAAGAAATTTGATTTTTCATAGTCCGGGCAATCAAGATTTATGAAAATCCATATTAATGAAATAATAATAATAATTTAATGAAACAATGAAATAAATAATTTCTCAGAATTAATGAATTTTTTATTTGGTAAGGAAATAATTTAAGAATTAATGAAAATTCGTATTCACACACAACAAAAAAAAAAATCTCAGGAATCAGAATAAATAAAATTCCCCATTGATGTAGGGCTTCCTATTTGACTCGAGGCCCGTAGTCTTGTTGAATCCACCAGTTAAGATGTCGCTGTGTGAATAGAGATACCACATTATATTACTTGCGCACATAGGCGTACGCAGAATTTTCTCGAGGGGGGTCCAGATTTTTTTTCCTTCTGAGGGGGGGGGGGTTACTTTTTTTTCTGCAAAATAACACTATAATCTTGGCTCAAGGGGGGGGGGGGAGGTTAGAACCCCCTTCTCCCCTTTGCGTACGCCAATGCTAGCTCGTCATTGGGCTTCACTGAAATTTTGTTTTTGGCCCGCGCGCTGTGTGAAAGGTTGAAAAATCTGCTTTTCCCTTAACACACTCCTCTCTTTAGCCAAAAACCTCAGATAACGGGCAATTTTCTTTACAATTTACGTTGACGGGCCCCCCCATGCATTTTGCTATCTATCCATTAACAGTCTTCGTTAGCAGACAAAATTTTCTGTCCCATGGTTGGCCGTTATCGGGAGGTGTATACACGTCACGGGAAGGGGATAGAGGCGTAAGTAGTATGCCTTTTTGGCCATTGGGCTTCACGGAATTCTTTTTTGGTCCGCACTGTCTCAAATTTTGGAAAACCCTGCTTCAGACCAGGTTTATGATATATATTTTGTATGACATGAATGTCGCTCTCCACTTGTTAATACAAGATATACGGAAGACTGGATGTTGTGAAGATATTTATTATTTCAGATGTTTATTTTTTAAGGAAGGAAAAAACTCATCTCTGCCTCCACCGGGAGTCGAACCCGGGTCCCTCGATTGCCGGACGAGTGCTCTGACCACTAAGCTACAGAGGAGATAGAGATTTTCCTTCGCTAGAGCGTATATGTGCCGAACGGAACCGTGCAATGGACGGTGAAACCGATCAGCTAATAGCTCATTGACGACGAGCCACCAGAGGGCTATATATATGACATGAATGTCGCTCTCCACTTGTTAATACAAGATATACGGAAGACTGGATGTTGTGAAGATATTTATTATTTCAGATGTTTATTTTTTAAGGAAGGAAAAAACTCATCTCTGCCTCCACCGGGAGTCGAACCCGGGTCCCTCGATTGCCGGACGAGTGCTCTGACCACTAAGCTACAGAGGAGATAGAGATTTTCCTTCGCTAGAGCGTATATATGCCGAACGGAACCGTGCAATGGACGGTGAAACCGATCAGTTTTTTCCTTCCTTAAAAAATAAACATCTGAAATAATAAATATCTTCACAACATCCAGTCTTCCGTATATCTTGTATTAACAAGTGGAGAGCGACATTCATGTCATATATATAGCCCTCTGGTGGCTCGTCGTCAATGAGCTATTAGCTGATCGGTTTCACCGTCCATTGCACGGTTCCGTTCGGCATATATACGCTCTAGCGAAGGAAAATCTCTATCTCCTCTGTAGCTTAGTGGTCAGAGCACTCGTCCGGCAATCGAGGGACCCGGGTTCGACTCCCGGTGGAGGCAGAGATGAGTTTTTTCCTTCCTTAAAAAATAAACATCTGAAATAATAAATATCTTCACAACATCCAGTCTTCCGTATATCTTGTATATATATTTTGGACTTCTTCCACGTTGATAGAAGTTCCTTTTTCGAAAAATAAGAACTATATGACACTGAAGGGGATGTGGGGGGGGGGGCGTAAGCAGGACACACTTTTAAGGGGAGGGAGTACACAGACCAGTTTAAAGTGGAGTACAAAAAATCTCTCCAAGGAATTCCGATTCGCAGGAATTGATTGAAACAGCATTTAAATAATCTTTTTTTTCCCAACATTATAACTTTCACATTTTTTTTTGTCAACTTTCGATTATCTTGGGAAGGGGGTTGCATGGGCCCCATATCCCCCCCCCCCTCACGTTTGTCTCTAAAAAGAGGAGGACATCAGGATTTTACAAAATGCTTAGGTGGGGCCAGAGGAGCATTTATGGTTTTCCACCTGCGGGCAACACGAATTTTGCCGCCCTTCTCCCATTCCAGTCTAATTTTCTTGACTGCTCTTTCCCAGAATTTGCCACCTTATAACTCGCTTGGCCTCCCTCCCCCGCACTTCTGCAAGTACATGGAAGTGACCACAAGAATGACTGGGGTCACTTCCATGCTCAAAGACTCTATAAGTCACTGTTTTGGTCACTCACATGCTTGCACACTGTTTTGGTCACTCACATGCTTGCACACTGTTCTGGTCACTCGCATATTTGCACACTGTTTTGGTTACTCGCACATTTGCACACTGTTTTGGTCACTCACTTGCACACACGCACTCTAGAGCACTCTTTTGGTCGCTCACTGACATGGTTCTTAGGTTACTCTTTTGATCATCTACATGTTCACACATACCCTATTTCGTTTTTGTTTTGTTTTTTTGATCACTCACAAGCTTGCTTGCACACGTTGTAAGTCATTCACTGACCTAATCCCTCACTGTCTCGGCAGAGGCAGATTTATTTAAGCTTATATATACAAATTTTGCCACCTTTCTTTCATTCCCCCAATTTTCTTGGCCACGCACTCCTCAAATTTGCCGCCCCTCTGAACTTTCCACCCTGAGCTATAGCCAGCTAAGCCCCCCCCCCCCCCCAAATACATCACTGGGTTGGGCATGACGAAAAAAAAGGCTGGGAACCATTACTCTACCGCCACACAACAGTCCGGAAGAGTCTCATGGGCTCATCAACTCGCACTGTGAAAGTGTCTTGAATGAAGGGTGGCCCATTCAAGTACAGCTGTGTGTGTATAAATAATCGTCACGTGACCAGTAAGTAGCCCGACACTTAATTCCTCGTCTGTGTTCTTTTAAGTAGATCAGCGCGAAACGAAATTCTCACTAAATATGTCTGTCCTCTGGACGGGGTAAAAGAAAAAAAAAGTCATAATAAGAAGAAATTCTTTTGATAAAAGAAACTGTCCGTCATAAAAATGAGTTCTCACTTGATGTAATGGGTTCGTAAAAGCTGCTGCTTCCGCCTACGCCATGACCCTGTTTCCTTGTTTCATCTTTGGTTTTGAACTTCGCGGTTGAAGACGAAGACGCCCCGGAAGAAATAAGATTCTCTGAGTGTATTGCAGTGTATTGTGTGTGTGTGTGTGAGTGAGCACTGAGAGTATAATTCTTGAAGAAAAGATCAAGAAAAAAGAAAACTGTTTCTTCTTCTCTTCCCGAACTCAATTAAGGTCAATACTTTAAAAAAGAAGGAAGAAAAAAACACTCTGCGGACATAATAATAATTCCTTTTATCCGACGGGCATTTTCAAGAAACTAAAAACCTCGCACCCAGTTACCATTATTATTGAAATTCGTGGTTAAATTTCACACCAATGTGTCTCACTTGGCGCGGGGCGGACCGAGTTCTGAATCGGGCACAGGGGCGGATCCAGGACGGTGTGACGGGAGGAAACGAATTGTGTGAGTTAGTTTGATCGTTCCATATTTTACGGGACAGACAAATTTTCCCATATTATTTAGAGGGGTGGTCATTCCCATCGCCCACCGCCTTCTGGATCCACGCCTAAGTGCAGGCAGACATCTTCAGCTAAGAATGGAGCAAAAGCAGCAGAGATTGAAGCGGGATCATCTTCATCAGATTCGAATGGTCCGAAGGTAGACATCTTCAGCGAATGGAACAGAGCTAAACAACTTCATACTCGAATGGAGCGAAGGCAGACATCTTCGGGTGGGAATGGAGTGGAGGCAAATGGGAATCTTCAGCGAATTGAGTATAGGCAGGTATCTTCAGCTGCGTAAAGAGGCGCAATGGATCCAGGGCGATGTGTCGAAGTAGCTACTTATTGTGTAGATGCATCGGTTCATCCCGTATTTTACGGGACAAAAAAATTTCCCCCCATATTATTCGACTCTTGGGAGGGGCAATCACCCCTCTCTGGATCCACCCTTGATTGGGCATAATGTATACTGTGATGGATATCATAGTCAGGGCCGCAACTAGATGTTTGGTCAAACCGGGCAAGTGTGCATTTTGGCGCACCCATGTAATGTTGAAGGAGAGATTTGAGAATAAAATTTGCGCCCACTCTGGTCCAGCGCCCGGGCACGACATCCGCCTGCTCCCCCCAGTTGCGGCCCTGATCATGGTCATAGGAGTACCGTAACGAGTTTTGTCTCATTCTCATCTATTAATTATCTGTAGAGAATGTTAGACCCGTTCGGTAACCCGCTGATGGTGTTATATAAGTGGAGATTTATACAACAGATCAGTTAATGAAAACTAGGAGAGCCTATGGAACAGGGGTCTTCAACGTGTGGCCCACGGAGCTTTTCGGAAAATGGTTGAAAACATTAAAAAACGATTTATTCTAGAATTAATTAAAGAAATGGTTCTAGAATTAATGAGAGAAATAATTCCAGAACAAATTGATGAAAATTCGGAATTAATGAAAGAAATTATTTTTGAAACAAATAATTTCAGAATTAGTGAAAAAGAAATAAAATCAATGATAAAAGTAATGTCGTAATTTCTGATAGAAATTATTTCCAAATCACAATGAAATAATAATTGCGTAATTATTGAAAGAAATGATTCCAAGACACAGTATATATATTGGGAAGGAAAATAATTTCAGAATTACTGAAATAAATAATTACATAATTAGATATTAAAATGATTTCAAATTGAAATAATCTCAGAATTAATTAATTTTATCAGTAATTAATCAAAACCCTTTTTTCAGAGTAAGTGAAAAAAAAATTATTTTGGAGCTAATCAAAAATGATAATTAATAAAAGAAATAATTTCGGAATAAACAAAAGTTTCAGATTATTTTTGTTCCCGTTCAACTCGGGGCCTTCCATTGGCCTCTTTTATTAAGATGACACTAAATTACATAAGTTGGTGGCCCGCAGGTTCAAAGTTTTAATTTGAGCCGCCGTGTCTGAAAGGTTGAAGACCCCTGCCATAAAACCTGCTGTTAAGGAGCGTTGGAAGTGTTTCGAACCTGTGGGTGCTTGTCTTGAACTTTGAGTTCTGAATCGATTCTGAGGGTGCTCGTACCAGTGCCGCAAACCACCGAGGGTGCTCGAGCACCATCAGCTCCGACGCCACTGCTGTTGTTCGTATCCTGAGTTACGCTACGGATTGGTTAAAAAAAACTGAAAAAACCTGCATTTTTCACGTTTTGTATCTGCAGCGCCGAGAGACTAAATATTTAATAATAAATAACAAATATTTCCAAGGAAAAAATTCAGTATTTTCTCATCCAAACTCACGGACCTCAGGGAAATCTCTCCAAGGACCTCCGGTTAAGGACCTCTGCTCTGGAGTGACCAGTGAATTTTTCCCAAATAAAAATTTCTAAACCACTGATTCCCAAGCAGTGCTCCATGGGAGAGATGGGTGCGCGCGTGTACGTCTGTACATATATACAAAAGCACTTGTTAACACTGATAAGAGGTTTTATTTTCCTTCACCGTAATTTTTACCGACAAGTAACATGGGTAGAGTAAACATTCAAAAGTCGTTTTCCAAGTTCTAGAAAAATTTGCACATTCATGTTTCTGGCAAAGAAAGAGACGATAGTAAATAACATCAAGCCCGTGGTCTTTATTTGTTGATCTATTTCTTTATTTATTTACATCCATTCAGTGGATAGATGCGTGAAATGAATAGAATATGGTTTTATAGCATCGATTAATAAATATTACATAGTTGCCACAACTATGTTTGCTATGAACTCATTTGAAAATATTCAATTAAAATTCGATTAATCGATTGAAATTTTTTGATTAACCAGTGAAAAATTTTAATCGATTCCCAGCCCTAATAAAATTCTATTATATCAGCTTTTGGTTGCGATAATTTACTTCTTAATTTAATTAATTAATATATTTACACATATTTTGGCCGAAATATACTTCGTTCCTTTTATCTTTCTTTCTGAGCAGAAGAAATAAGAAGATATAATATGCTTCACTTATAGAGATGCCATAGGGTCGAGAGCATTTCACTATACAAAGGTTTTAACAACTGGCTGCTGTTGCGAAGTTGCATTTTTGGAAAGAGAAAATTCAACTATCTTTGCGGGGAATCGAACCCACGTCCTTTCACTTTTCGGGTGAACGTCCTAGATCACTAGACTACAAAGGCAACGGCATAAAGCATTTTACTAGCTTTTAGCTATTGCTCTCTTCCCTGTCCCAGCTTTCTTCACATGACTTCTATCGTGTCAATTCACACACACACACAAATATAATTTTGCAATCAAATATTGTAAAATATGTAATTTAATTGTAAACTTTAATTTGTATAGTTTTTATCGTAATTGAATGGGGACAAATAAATTATGTTGTGTTATGAAGAAACGAGTAATGGCCCGCGCACACGAAATTATTATTTTTTGAGGAATTCTCAAATTCTATTAAGAAATTCAAGTGAGTGGGATGTGACGTCGATTCTGGGAAATGGGGCTTTGTCTCGCCGGAATATTCAGCGACGCCAATTCCCGGTGATGCGAATGATGAGAGTGGGGAAAATGTATGGGAGGAAGAGGAGTGAATTCCGGGAAAACCCGGAGCAAGCAAGAGAGAGATAGAGTCACGGGGTCTGTGTGTAACCGTGTCATTCGGATTTTTATTGACCGCATCCCCATGTCGACGAACTTCGCCAGAGACTGAAGATCACCTCCAGGAAGACGGAGGCCCAACGTGCATGTGTGTAACCTTATCCAGGAAAGCTGGAAGCGGGAATCGTCTCTGATGTCTTGGAATTGGGATCGATACACTTGCTCTCTTCTCGCGATGTATTTCGGGATACGGCAGTGACGTCATCCTTTTTCCTACTCTCTGAAGCCTCTTCTTTCGTTTTTTTTGCAGAACTGCAAAGCGATGACGTCATACTCATGACATCATGATGACGAGGAAAATGATAATTTCGTCATGCTAAAAATTTTGCAGGACTCATTCCGGGTAATAAAGGGGAATCAATTCGTCATGTGAATATTCCTTCGTAATTTTCCGACAGGTATGTTCCGTCGAAAACACATTTTTCTATCGGTGACGCAACGGTGACGAAATACCCATCGGGATCGGGCTAGTCTTCTGCAGGCGAGGAGGATGGGGCTGCATCAAAGTTTCCCTCCACCCCCATAAAAGAGAAAGATACGGGTCCTGGGTATTATTGAACACATATATAAGTACAGGGTTATTTCTGTATTCGGATGAGGTTTTTAGAAAAATTACTCAGAGTACGGGAACTTTAAATATAATCACCCTGTATAATATAGTAGAAAGTCTTCAAATGCCTGAGCCCGGCCCTAGTCACTATAAACAGCCAGCAGAAGATAAATCTCCGGACAGGTATGCCTACATAGGCACAAGTATACTTTCCAGGTAAATCTGGACGTGTTTAGAGGCCATCCGGTAGGCCTGCGCAGTTTTTGTTTTTCGAATAAAAACCGGCAACCTAAACGGATTATTTTCTTCATTTGACGTACCTGTACAGCAGTGCTTCTCAAACTTTTGTGATCCACGGCCCTTACCCTGATCATAGCTCATCCGCGGCTCCACAAAATAGCCCAGTAGATATGCTGCATCCATAAAAGAGCCACTTCAAAGCACCGAGAACAAGGCCCAAACCTGCCTGCACGCCACGACGTCCCTTGGAGCCGCGAATCACACTTTGAGCACTGCTGCTGTACAGGTCTACTGTACAGCAGCAGTTTGTAGACCTGTAACAAACAGTTACATTTGTACAAACAGCACAAATGTAATTCAATCATAACACATCATTCACTTCACTTCTGAAATATAGACTACTACATACGCACTCAAAGACTGTTAGGTACACACACACAGTTACACTTCCGGCACAACTCACTAGCAAGTAAATCGCCCATAGATGGGGATAGACGAGAGATGTGCTCGGTTTAAAAGAAAGAAAGGTATACCTGAATGGTGTAGATATATGTCCTTGCCATCTGCGGATTATTCAAATTTTGTCGCCCTCTTACCGTTCTAATTTCCTATTCTTGACCAATAATCACCAAAAATTTCCGCCTCTCTGAGCATGCCGCCCTGAACTACAACCTATTTACCCCCCCCCCCTCCCCACACTGCAAATACTCTTCTGAGTGAAAAGCCGAACTTTTCCTTTGCCTTTATTTGCTTTATTTGACCCGTCCGGAAAAATTACTGAGTGGGAGCACCAAAATGCTCGGTGCATTTCTCTTGTGGCAGAGAACATTCTTATTTCTGGTATTACTAAAGTTTTCTCAACATCAAGGTAAGACTCAAAAGCATAATAGTATGTGCATTTTTAATATTAGGAAACTTTTAGAAATTTTGATTGCTAACTAAAGCCTAAGCTGCCGTCCTGTATAACTTGCCACCCGGGTTGGCATCCTCGCTTAAGCCGCTCCTGATATCGTGGACCTCTTAGCGATCTCTAGTGGATTCTTGGGTGTTTTTCCTGAAGACCCACGGTGCTCACGAGGAACAAATTGAAGATACCTTTATCTATATTAGGCGGGTGTAGCAGGTACGCTCAAACGTGCCATAATAAGCATATGCAACGCGTCATTCATTGCCGATTCCACACACATACACTATTATACACATTTTTCCTACCCGGAAGTTAGTAGTATTTTCAGTTGTGTCGGCATGTTACGTGTTATAGCTGCTGTATTTGGAAAAGGACCTCCTCTGTGCCTCGGATTTATTTCATGATGTGTAAAGTCGTCAGCTGTTCGCACCGTTACACTTGGCACAGGTAACGAACTACAGATAGAGGTATGGGGTCGGCAACCCCTTTTTAAAACATCTGATTTCGTAACGAATTTCGCAATAATCTTATTCATTTTACGCTTACCGTCTTCCCCCTTTTTTTTCTCTTTTTTGGCAAGTGTCTCAGTAGCGAGTGCGGTAATACAAACAAAGAGTTCAACTCTCATGTGTGTGTGTGTGTAGATGTAATGCCCTCTTCTGCAAATTTTTTTGGGGTCTGCAGTAGACTGATTGATCGCACGCTAAGCTCTGAATTCACCCAAGTATTAAAGACCGCCCTATTTACAAAAATTGCGATTATTATCACTAGTTCTCGGATGCGTTTGGAAACGTTATCCGGAGGCCAATTCCCGCATAAACAACGTTTCCGCATCGGGCATAATGCTAGATATGATTTCAGCGTGTGCAAAGTAAGGCATTTTCAAACCAAACGTCTTTGAACCTAGTCACATATAGCGAACCGTCAAGAAATGTTTTGTGTGCATCCCGACAAAGATCTCAATAGTGTCATGCCCACACCCACTCCGGACACGTGATGTTCTTAGACAGCCTTGCTTGAAAATGCAGTTTACCAGCTTTCTCAGAAAATCATACTGCCAGCTCTTATCATGAGCACCCCCCCCCCCCCGTATCTCGGAGCTTCTGGCCGATACTAAAGTGTCACTAACCATTAAGACGGCCCATTTCAAGTCAAAATCGAGTAGGGCACTCACTTTTATCCTTGAGCCATTAAAAATTAATTCTTTTTTTTAGTTGTTAGAGTGGCTTCTGTCTGGGTGGGGGGAGGTGTTATGAGGGCTAAATGAATTCATTTCATCATATTTTCTGGAGTTATGTGATGATGATAGTAGACATTTTTTTTTCGATTTCGATTTTTCAATTTATTCATTTACTTTCTTGTAAAAATTCAAAATGAGAAAAATATCAGCTAAGGGATGAAGAGAGACTCGTACTGGACGGCACGTTGTAATTTTTCATGAGTAGAACGAACAAGAATATGCAGGGGTGATTATAATTAAAGTTCCATTGTACTCTGAGTAACTCTTCCTCAAAAACTGCTTATCCGAATACAGCCAAATTTTTAGGATATCTTTATCATTGCTGGAATAATTCCTTTCATCAGTTATGAATTTTTATCGATGGAATTATTTCTTTCATTAAATATGAATTTTTACCAATTATGAAACTCTATCATTGCTAGAATTATTTCTTTCATCAATTATGAATTTGTATCGGTGCTGAAATAATTTCTTTCATCAATTATGAATTTGTATCGGTGCTGAAATAATTTCTTTTATCAATTATGAATTTTTATCATTGCTGGAATAATTTCTTTCATCAATTATGAATTTTTATCGATGGAATTATTTCTTTCATTAATTATGAATTTTTATCGATGGAATTATTTCTTTCATTAATTATGAATTTTTATCGATGGAATTACTTCTTTCATTAATTATGAATTTTTATCGATGGAATTATTTCTTTCATTATATATGAATTTTTATCAATTATGAAACTCTATCATTGCTAGAATTATTTCTTTCATCAATTATGAATTTGTATCATTGCTGGAATTATTTCTTTTATCAATTATGAATTTGTATCATTGCTGGGATAATTTCTTTTATCAATTATGAATTTGTATCATTGCTGGGATAATTTCTTTCATCAATTATGAATTTGTATTGCTGGAATTATTTCTTTCATCAATTATGAATTTTAATCATTTTTGAAATTATTTTTTACCAATTATGAATTTTAATCATTGTTGAAATTATTTTTTATCAATTATGAATTTTTATCATTACTGGAATTATTGCTTTCATTAATTATAAATTTTTATGACGGAATTATTTTTTTCATTAATTATGAATTTTTATGACGGAATTATTTTTTTCATTAATTATGAATTTTTATCATTGATGGAATTATTTCATTTTTTATCAATTCTAGAATTATGTCTTTCATCAATTATGAATTTGTATCGGTGCTGGAATTATTTCTTCCATGAATTATGAATTTTTATCGTTGCTGGAATTGTTTCTTTCATCAATTATAAGTTTCATTGGAGCTGAAACTATTTTCTTTCTCTAGTTGAATATCACCTTCAGCGTTGAATTTTCATCAATTTTTTTGTAAATTTACATTTAATTATGCGTTTAAAAATGTTTGTACGGATATTCCTCAGCGTTCCTGTGCATTCTGAAATAATAGATGCCGACCAAACCCCTCTCCCCGAACTCGAATTATTTTAAATCTCGGCTCGAATCAATGATGACACGAAACAGAGAAATAAATTTATACACAAAAAGATGCAGCAGCTGATGAAACAATATCAAGTCTTCATACATTGTATCCACGTCTACACCGGTACGTTTAAGTGCGTACGCAGCTGTGAATATTCTGTGCATAATAGCGTGCAATAATAACTTATTATAGCGTGCTCGTAGGGTGTAGGGGGGTGGAGAGGAGTAAGATTAAATGCTCCTTTATTAAAAGGACTTGATGCCGCCACTGGCTTTGGAAGATGATGATGTCTCTCCGTGTGACGACGGCGACAACGAAAGCAAGTTTTCGCGGGCTTTCTCTCTTTGGATAATATGGCGGGAAAAACACTAACCGATTGACCTTGAAAAAACCGAGCGCAAAGAAAAGAGGGTTACTCTAACGTGGCGCAATACATCGATCAGTGGCGGCAGTCTCGGTTGGTATGCATGTATGTGTGCGAGGCAGTGGCGGCAGCGCATTGCGCAGAAACAGAGAGACGAGAAACGGGAGGGGAAAAAGTGGCGTAATGGTTGGTGGTGATTTTCGAGGGGGTCAATGTATTCCACGCTTCGTCGCAGTGACTCAACCGTAGAAGAGGTACAGGCGCCAATCACTTATGTACTCCCTCGTTCAACTTTTATCACATTTTTTATATTTTATAACGGGGTTAGTTTTTTGCCTCATACCCCCCCCCCCCCCCACGAAAAATTCGACCTAAAAATATCGATTGAAATTCCCACAATTGGTCGATTAATTCCGTAATTTTATCACCGATTGCGATAATATCACGGAAAACTAGCATGTGTGTGTTGGGAGGACCGAACACACATTCTCATTTCCTATTGACGTCGACGTAATTTCATATAGACGTAGGTCGACTTGTGTTTTATATATAATGCCTTTTTTACATGCCTGGGTTCGAACCACGACCAGTTAAAAGTTTTCATTCGCATCTAACTTTTCTGTACTAGTTAAATCAACGCGAACATGAACTGGTGATGGAGCAGAGAATTTTTTCAATTATAAAAAAAAAAAATATATATATATATATATATACAGTCGACGTCGCTTATTAAAATCTCAGATAACGTTATCATTGGGGTATTGTTATCACTTGTCCAAAGACCGGAACGGACCAATATCATAATATGGGAAAAATTCGTTTATAGTTATCGGGATTTCGGATAATGTATTTTTCGGTCGAAATTTTCTTTTGCACATTCTGAAATAAGGTTCAACAACACTTATTTTTTTCCAGGTAAGTTATCGTTATCAGGCTGTCAGACTATGTAAGAGGTTAGGAACTGTGATCTCTCCTTCCCCCTTGTTGACCACAGATCTCTGAAATTGGTCAGTAGTAATCCCTCCCCCCTGTGATCCGTGTACGTATGAAGCTGCTTTTTTTGGGATGGCCTTCCAACAAAATGAAGGCAAATGAGTGTCAAAAAAAAACCCTTTTCAATAGTTATTGATCAGTTTCTTTCAGTTGACCAGATTCCTTTTTTACCCCCCGAGAAGCTTTTTCAAGGGATCTATGAAACATATTGCATATTAAAAAATGGACATTCTGGAAATTGTATGAGTGGGATATATAATTTAGGAAAAATTATATAATTTTTTCCAAAATTTCATAATTTTAAATCTATAAAAATTTGAGTGAAATATATGCTATGATAAATTTAACCCCACCTCCCCCTTTAAAATATGGGATCCTGGGCAAATGCCCATGTTGCCCATGCGGAAATCGCGGGCCCTGCTTCCTGGTTTGGTATCGTTATCGTCCTTAGTGTGTGGACGGAGAGAGAGAATGTGGGGCTCATCTCTCTCTCTCTCTCTCCCCTTTGAAATAACAATCTAACCTTCGGAATAAATTGGTGAATGAAAGTTGGATTCCAGGGGTAAACTACACGTACGAGATACGTAGTAGCTAAGCGATTGGTCACCATTTGTCATCAAGAAGAAGAAGCGGAAGCACGAAAAAATGATGGTGATGACAACGACCAATAGAGAAATTTAAGAAAAACGGCATGCACCAGGAAGTGGAAAAAATGCCTCTGGGAATTAAATAAGATTTCAATGTGACTGTGTGACAATTTTACAAACTGAAGTAAGTTGGAACTCTCTCCCCCCCCCCCCTTCATGAATGAATGGAAACGTCTTATAAGAACTGTAATTATATCGATGAATATAACCGGTGGCAGTTTTAAAACTTCACTTTCCATTCCCAGCTCGTATTCTCATCATCGATGATGACCAGAGGGTTTCAAATACGTAATTAGTCTTTTTTCCTCCCTACCCTAATGCACTGTCGACCATTTCTTTCGTGATGGCTATCTGAGGAAACGGAATCGTTTCGTGAGCATCGCTTGCGCATTTAAACAAGATTAATACTTGGACCAGTACGCGTACTGTTTTTCAATAAGAGGACACTTTTACAGGGCTGGACATCACGGTCGTAACTACCGTAAGTAAGCGGGAGGGGGGGGGGGCAACTGCCCCGGGCGGAAAAATTTAGGAGGGTGACAGTTTTAGGGGGGAACAAAAAACACCGTTGTAAAATTATCGAATATTTGACGTTGCGGGGGCGGCAAAGAACCTAGTTACAGCTCTCAACGACGTGCATGTAAAAATTTTGACCGACCGTGTATTTTTCCTCGATCACAAGCATGCCCGATGCGGGCGCAAGATGAAACAAGAAAAAAATTAAAGATTTTCGAGTTTTTCTTTTTTTGGCCTACACTCAATGGGAGTTGAATGGGAGTTAAAACTAGAAACCACATTACTCTTATATAGATATATTTTCGGATATATATAGATATATTTCTTCCAAAATTAATTTCATTCAAAATTAATTTTTTTCATCATTTTCAATTTTTTTATGCAACTAATTCTTTTATTCATTTTTGAATTAAGTAATAAGTAAATCCAATTGCAATATTTTTAATAATATATATAACCATTTATATATATTATAAATATTTTTAATATTTATAAGCATGCGAGACATTTTTTCTGGCATGTAAATTTTTGGAGATTGATCCAGCCCTGTATTAATTTTTCTATCACACAGGGCCATAGTTATTTACGAAAAGGTGAGCGGGCAGTGGCGGATTAAAGTCAGTCGGGGCCCCTGGCGCAAAAGAAAATATTGGGCCTCCTAAATTAGAAACAAGTGTGAAGTTTGTGTTTTTCGGAGCCTTTAGAAGTCGGGGCCCTGGGCGCGCGCCCGGTGCACCCGCCGTTAAATCCGTCTCTGCGCGGGTTTTCTATAATTTACTTTCTATTTTTCTACTTCGTTCTAAAGATACACGGGAGAAGATAGAGTCCTCGGAGCACTTTGAGTACAGAACAGTGCCGTCTTAACGCATGGGCCCACCCGGGCACGGCCCGCGAGCCTCAAGAGAAAAAGGGGCCTCACAAAAATGAGTTCTGGTAAAAATTTTCTAGAATTTACCAGGTAGGGCCTCAGAAAAACCACTTTGCCCGGGGTCCCATGATGCTCTTAAGACGGCCCTGGTACAGAATTATAGGAAAGTGAAGTTATTACCAACTGTGTAACAAATATCCAGGATCGAAATCAACCTATTCTTGATCAAAGTTTAATTTAAAAGTAAAATATGGATGAGAATCACAAGCACGGATCCAGGATGATTTGTCGGGATGGACCACCCTATATATTCCGGGACACACAATTTTTGTCCATTATAATCCGGCTCTCGGGAGGGGAAATCTCTTCCATGAACACTTCTGGATCCGCACTGATGAGACTATATCACATTGTCAAGGCCTGAATTTGACTTTATGGGGGTGGGCGCTGTGCAAAGCGGGCATCACGGGGCCCGCACGAAAAGTTTCAAATAAAGTGGTGGAAAAACTTAAGGACAATCGAAAAATCACCATATCACGAAATCTTGTGGATATAAATTATGAAAATTTCAGAGACAAAATGGAACATTTTCCAGTGAAAGTAATTTTGATTAGTGCTGCAAGGAGGCAGAAAAAAATTGTGTAAAGGTCAAAACCTGGAAGAAAATTTAAGGACGCACGCGCTTTTTCTGACGCCGGGAAAAGAAATTTGCATTTTTTTTCTCCATGTTGACGTAACAGCCGAAACTGTTTTGATCAGCCATGACCTGTGGAATCGAATTTTCTTCTTTAAGTCTGAAGATGGCCAAAGACAACATATTTATGGGGCATTGAAAAGGCAAAGCACTTGCTCTCAAAGAAACTGCGATGCTTAGTCATGAAATTTCGAGAAGAATTGGAAGATTGGAGACTGTTGGTTAAATTTTCATAAATGTACCCGGGAATTATGGACTGAAAGCTTTCACAAGAAGGCTCCTTTCTCTTACAATTCTTCCGAAGAAGACGATTATTCACTGTCTTTATGTGAAAAGAAAAATCTCTGTTTAATTCAGAAGAAATACAACTTGCCTTGCACACGTCGAACTGTTCCTAACGCGATAAAAAAAATTCAAATGCCGTGTATGCAAAACAGAAGTGCAATCTCTCCTTACAAAACAGCACAGGCAAAAGCGATGTTAATTGGCTACACAGCGTGTATCTTTCGGTGCCAAGTGAAATTATGTTCTCTCTCTCTCTGATGAGAAGAAATCCAATTTAAATGGACTCGATGATTTTGAATGCTACTGACCTATGCATTCCAGAGACATGAAAGTCTCTGTAATGAATGCAATTACAGAGACATATTTTGGAAATTTAGGTGCTGCTAATTCGCGACTGGGCCGGCCACTCTGTGAATTGGGCACGAGTTTTGGCCAGAGTTCCGAATTTTAGAAATGATTCGGACTTCGGCTGACCAAAATCCGTCTGGCAGTCGAGTGGTTAGGGAGCCTCTGGCTGTGCAAGTCTGGGTTCGAATCCCGATTCGGGCAGGGATGTCTACTAACACCAACAAATTCCCTGGACAGATCATAGTGATCTCTTCGAAATACGTGAAGATCCCATTACGCATTTAATTATTTATTTATTTCGCAAAGTGGCAGGGGATCCCTGGCCAAAGCTCGATGTACTGATGTAAGACGGTCCGGTAGGAGCCAAATCAATTTTTTTAAAATCGCCAACGTGTGATACATGTCTATATGCATATAGCAGCTGTATTGGATTAGCTCCATGTGACGAGAGAAAAAAAAAGTAAAATTTGAGAGAGAAAAAACTATAAAAATAATTGTATAAACAAATTTTTTTCTGCCAAATTTTAAAGAAAAAAAAGTGATTACCGCCTTGTGACTGCGGTTTGATGGGTTGCCATAACTAACGTGGACATAATTATCACTAAAAAATACGTCAACTTGACGATGATCCCGAATCATGTCTTTTGTTATCGGGCTTACATCAGCACATCGAGTTTGGCGAGGGATCTCCGGACACTTCGCGAACTGGCCGGGTTAATATTTAACGGAATTGGCCAATTCGCGACGGGGCTAGCCATTTCGCGAATTCTCCAATTTCGGGTTTTCGCTGTAACATAGTCATATAAAGATAGTTTCAGCAGAATTTTTATTTTCTGAAGCATCTCTCATAACTTTTAGACAGTTTTTGTTCCAACAGGACAATGTTCCTGCACGTGTTTCCAAGTTTAAAAGGTGTTGGGGTTTGAAGCCAATTCAGGTGAAACCTCTCGAGCGGTCATTGAGAAGTCTTTTTCATAATCCTGTAGAGCACTTGAATTACATTTATTTTGACTCATGAAGGGTTCGCAGTACAAAAACAAACATGATTTTATTGCAGTCATCGAACAAGCTTGAAAAAACAGTTATGCGAGTACCTATTTATGGCTTATCTCTATCAATGACATCCCGAATGATAAAGATTTTTAAGGGGAAAAAGGATGTCTTTCTTGATTGAAACAAAATTTTTGCGCATAATTTTCAATTGCCCTCATACTTTTTCGTAGGTGTTTTGGCTTTTAAATAGTTTTTCTGTGGGGGCAGTGAAGTAGTGATAAAAATTATTTTCACTAGAAACCGTTTAGTTAGGTGCACTTGTAATTATCGCTCTAAAATTTCCATATAAATTGCATACATTCATAGCTTTTCGGGATATGGTGAAATTTCTCGGTTGTCGATATACTTTTCCCCCCATCACCTTAAGTTTGTTTAGCCAGCAGTATACAGGGTGTCCTGTAAGTGCTGATGCGGCTTTTATCTCATCAACCGTTCGTCGTAGAAGTATAATTATAATTTAAAAAATGACCAAAGGCGTTCAAACCAGTACCCTGTACCAGTTTTGATAGTGAAAGTGCAATATGTCACAAAATAAAAAAAAATCTACATTTTTATACTATCCCCCAGTCCTCTAACTTCCAAAATTAGAAAGTTTTTGCCCTGTCTCTCCTAATGCCAACAACAACAAAAATCCAAGATTGTAAGTGCAGTAAGTGCCAATTCACTAAGATTTGAATTTAGAAAACGGAGGAAAGTTGGAAAAAAAACAGCATAAATGAGGGAAAGGAGCGTTGTTCTTTATTTATTTATTATTATTTTTTTTTTGCTGTTATTTCTCAACTTCTCTCCGCTTTCCCTAAATTAAAATGTCTCTGTGAATATTGCACCCAGAAACATTGAATTTTTTTGTTGGCATCAGAAAAAACAGGGCAACAGCTTTCTAATTAGAAGTTGGAGGGGACCGTTTAAAATGTAGCCTTTTTTATTCGGTGACATACTGTATTTTCACTCTAAAACTGGTACAGAGTAATTTTTAAACGCCTTTTGAGCATCTTTTAAATTAGAATCATACCTCTACGACGGACGGTTGATGAGATAAAAGCCGCATTAGCACTTACAGAGCACTCTGTACAGTACATATATGTTGTTTAAACATGATGTTTCTAAATTATAGAGACCCTGGACAAGTATCCAATTCTTCGAAATCAGACACAGTTGTAATGTTTATGGCTATCCGTGGACTTCTGTAGTGCTTTCGTGAACCCACCGTGAAAAATCTTCTCAAGTTCTGTTTACAGTAATACACTCGTATGTGATTCAAGTAAAAATTTCCGTTTATAATATTCTGGAATGGATCATATATAGTTATGTGAATAGACGAAAGCGCCTCCTACACACTCTATGACACAGTTCAGCGTGATGGTATTTGTTCCGGATGGATATTTAGGGCAACATATATAACATCAAAGGAGTTTTCACGAATCCACCGACGCAGAAATTTTTGAGGGGGCCCTCTGAAGGGGGTAATAGTTCGAGAGAGATTATCATTATATTTCCCTGCTATAACCTCGCAATAACATTAAATAAGGTCAGGTAATACTGTCAATATTGACGCCAAATAACACACCCCGGTGACCACCAGAGACACCAGGAAAAAAATAATAATAAAAATAAAAACATTTCACTTAAATTTTCGCTTATAACGTGCCATTCCCATTACATGCGTCGGTGACTTTCGTGACGAAACATGACAGGCGGCTACCACGCGAAATCGCGTCTCGTTATTCGCACAACATGATCCATGTTGTCGTGTCAGGTCTTTGCACTTGAGAAATCCGTCGAAGAGGAAGAAGAAAGCTTTAAAACAAAAGCGCAATAGTTGGTTTTTTACCTGGGCCGAGACTGGGATTGTTCTCTCAAACCCACCTTTGCCTTCCCCCCCCCCCCCCACTCCTTCGGAAACCAATTATAGAATAGCGATTGCGAAATTACGTCTTGGCACCGGGTCTGGAAGTAGCAGCAGCTGAGAAAGAGATATTCTACCTCGTAAGACACACTAGAAGATAGGGGTAGACGACTTAGTGCGCGTGTCTGAGAGACTGAATCTCTTGGTGTTGGACAAAGTAAATCTTATTCTCTCTCTCTCTCTTCCGTCTTTATTCAGGATAAGAGATTGCCAACGAACTGAATTCTGTCTTTTACGGCGGATTCTGTTCTTATTTTTATCCCGGTGCTCCCTTTTTTTTAATCCTCGGAGAGAAAAAAAAAGGTCCTCGGAGGAGTTAAAAACCTTGCTGTGTGTGTATATTTACAGGTAAGAGAATGTATGTGTTGTCAACGGGTGGTTACGTCACTGACTTTTTCCCCGTTTAGCAGCTGGAAAATCGGTCATTATTCCACTTTGGGCTTCCACAATCCAGGGTCTAAATGGACGGACAGACGGGGGTAGGGGGATCAGTTCAGTGGCGTATTTACAGAAGGGGGAGGGGGTGGGGTTGCGTGCTATGTAGCCCAGGACGGCAAGTTCAGAGGGCTGGCAAACTAAAAGAGAAATTTTAGAGAGAGACAATTGTACTTGCAGGGGGGGGGGGAGGGAGACCAAGCGGGTTAATAGACACTGTATATAACCCGCCTTCTTATAATATAGGGGGGGGGGATTTGATTGAAGAAAATTAGACTGGAAGGGGAAAAGGGTGGCAAAATTCGTGTAGCCCACAGTCGGCAAAACCATAAATTCGCCTCTGGGTCAGTTGAAACACGGCCGACTCAACACAAGGCCAACAAAGCTAGAGATCACGTGACTTTATCCGTTCAACCTAGGGAATATATTCCCCCTACTCTAAATTAATATATTCCCCCCCCCCCGTTCAGTCCCAACGCGTCAGCTGAAATGTATCCGTAGCTATAATATAACACTTAATCTTATGTCTATGAATGTGTCACGTGACCAAACATATCGAGTGAATCCATAACTGAGATCACACGAATAAAGTCACATGATCTCTAGCTTCGTTGGCCTTGGATTGAGTCGGCCTTAGTTAAAATCTCTCCACCAAAACCTGTCAATTAAATGTCCGGTGGCCAATTCCACCGGACAAATTCCCCAATATGAAATTGTGGAACAGAACCCGGGTTCGAACCCCATAGTCACCACAGTGGTGACCACAGAGTTAGAATAATATAGAGAGTGCTCTAGGAGTTACAATGTGAAGCAAAGATCGGAGTCACGTGACTCAGGTCAAAAGGCTAGTCAGGGAATCTCACTTTCAATGCGTTCCTTATGGCTATTCGTATGACGATCTACACGCGCTGTCTTATTTTTGATTAGAATGGCCAACACTTACGCAGCTTTCGGATGTTCTGAACGGTTTAGGAAAGGGGGGGGGGGGCAGTATCCTTTCACAAGGGAATTCTTTTTTGCTGATTCCCCTTCTTATAAATTAAAAATTGGAATATTAAATTGCTGATTCAATGGATTTCTGACGTAGTCTCAGTTTTTAACGATTCCATTTTGGATTTAATTCAATTAAAATTCCAAGTTTTGGTAAAATTCAAATGTCATGAGCCATTATTAAATGTTTTAATAGAATTTTTGGCAATAAATGATTGAAGTAATGAGTTTTATTAACTTTTAACTGAAATATACGTCTCCGCAAGATTTGGCGAGCTAGTGAGTTTATTCGAGTTTCGCTCAACTTGAAGAAAATATGCTTTTCAGAATGAGGAATTTACGGCAAATATTTTATTTAAATAGAATGTAATGAAAACGCACCCTCTAGACAATGGCATGTATAACTACCTCTAAAAATAGTATTTTTACCTCTCTTCACGCCTGAGATAAAACTATTACAGAAAAGAAATTTTTTTATTGATTAATTTGTTTTTGTTGTATGTGAAATTGCCCTCAAATAACTAAAATCAATTAATTAATTAATTTTCAGTCAATATCTTTATTAGGACCATCTGAGTTAAGATCTGAAGTCACTATGTGTACCTCAGATGTTAACTGAATGAAAGAATCATTCTAAAAACTACTTAATGCCTAAAAAAAAATGAAGATTCACATATGTATACTTCTGGAGCGAAGAGGTTACACATATGTGACATGTAACATACATTTACGTACTCTACATTATTACATACTTTATATATGCTACACGAAATTTCATTTCTTATAATTTAGAAAAGTACTGACGATGAGGTATTGCAATTTTCTTGAAAAAGTCATTTTATTCCTGAAATATTATGTAAGTGTTTACTTTTTTGTGTGATAAGGTTATAAAAAGTTTTTCAAGAATGTTGGAAATGAAACTTTTACTTATTATTTAAATATTTCATGACTGAATATGGTATGAGTGCGAATGTGTTACATTACATAACATAATATGATGCATTATAATTATATACTCAAAATAAATGTATGATTAAAGTAATTTTAATGTTCTTGGAAGATAATTTTTATGTTTTAATAACCCCTAGTTAAAATAAATTTTCGAAATTAAAAGTGACAAAGTGAATGAGAAGAGAATATTTGAAAATATAAATGAAATAGACTGTATATATAAGAGGTAGGTTATATAATAAGATTTAAAAACTCAAAAGTCTTAAATTATTAGGAATTATCCCTTTTGGGAAATAAAAAAATTTCGTTTTTCAATATTTGTTTATATTATATAGAATTGATTTTTTTTTCGAATCCCTCATTTCCTAAATATTTTACAAAAGAATGAATGAAATTCATTGAAGAAATGAAGGAAAGTTTTCATCAACGCGATCGAGTCAAATTTCGTTACAAAAACATTCTAGCGTTATCACGAAATCACTATGTTCTGCGAAAACGAGCCAAATGTAATAGCGCAGAACCTGTTCTTTCCCCGACAATACTGTTCATCTTTTCTTCACGTTCGACAAGTTTTATGAATAGCGTGCGCGGTCTATTATATCTTTAGTCTATGGTGGTGACCTGCTGGGTGGTCGACTGAAGTTTGTTTTCTGTGGTTCACAACTTCAAGACGCGAATGCGAGCCGATCTCCAATCGAAAAGTCTCGCCACAGAGAGCAACAAGTCTACACAATGGTCTAAATATTCAATCATTACACTTCACTTCTGAAATATAAATGGCAGCAATGAAAAATCAGATATAACACTATGTACGCACTCAGACTATTAGGTACATACTAACACTTCTAGCACAGCTCACTCAGTAGTAAATTGTCCATGGCGATAGACCGGAGTTGTGCTTAGTTTGAAAGAAAGAAGAAAGCTGCACTCAATATCAATAGCATCATGGGCCCCACAAGCAAAGTGATGCTTTGGGGTTCCCTTTTTTTGCTTTTTCTTGTGGCTTTGAGATGAAGGAACCCTCGGGAAAAGCAGGAATTATGTTGCCTCCTGTGACTAAGGTCAAAGATGTTTTTTTGGTCAATTAATGTATGTTGTTTACATTTTGCGGGGTGGCAAAATTATGAGGTCTTGCTAAAAGACATCACCCTCCCATGCGGAAATGGGGCCCTGCTTTCTTCCCTGAATAAAACGACGGGGACGGGAACATCATGATGACGTTCGCTTCCTCTAACAGAAATAAGAAGAAATGAACATCATCACGATGTCTCCCCGGAAATACCGCATTACTGCACCAATTTTAATCATTTCGAAAATTACAATCGGATCTTTATTGAGAGCAACAGTCTTACAACGGTACAAATACTCAACCCCTACACTTAACTCGTAGTTCGAAAAATAGATGGCAGCACCATAACAAGCATTACACATAAACAAACTATACATTAGGTTCACAACACGCATATTCCAACCACATGCCAGTAATATAACTGCAAATAAATTGATACTCGCATCCACAATAACGAATGTAACTGCGAGACCTGATTCCGAGTCCCGTTAGTTGAGACCACTGGTCTGAATAGGTCCTGGCAGCTATAGATGACCGAGTGTTGTGACAGTGAGGGCCGGACTTATGCAGCTGCGAAGGGTGCGGGCGCACCGGGCTGCAGAAATGGACAAAAATACTTATATTACACTTGAACGTTACACTTGAATATTTTGACTTGAACGTTTTTAACAAAGCAAATAACTTAAAATTCTGTCTAAGAACTCTAAAATTCAGACATCGAACACCCTGGCCTAGGGTTTTAACAGAAACCCCCCCCCCCCGACACATACACACACACAAAAGCCAAGAGAAAGATGCAGATAAATCTAGTACCCCAGACGCTGGACCAGAGACACTAAATTCTCCTTTTAAAATTATTCAAAATTAGACGAGGGAGGCATTATTCATGATTGCCAGGCTGAAGCCCATATCTATTTGGGGCCCTGGGTAGATCAAGGATGACGTCCACGACAATCGGTTCTCTAGCCTGACAGTCCCCATCCCCCAACAACCTTTAAGTGCCTGGGGGCACACTTAAAATTTTCTCGCTGGGCAGCGGGCACTATTGTTCAAATTTATTGTCTAATGGCTTTCCTCAGATGTTTTTTTATGACTATGAAATAGTAGTTTGATATTCATTATTGGGTGCAAATGTGAGCCTGCTGTGCACCAGGGTGCTGATGGTTACTGGGAAGTTGCGAAACTTCGTTTTAGAGGGCCGCAAAGCTGTTTTCGCACCGGGCCACAAAATACTTAATCCCGCCCCGGTGAGGCAGTCACAGCAGGACGACGGGACACACATCGGGGTGAGAGTCCGGGTAAAATATAAGAATCAAGGATGACGTCCACGACAACGAAATCGGAAATTAATCATCTCGGATATTTACGGACGTTTGAACGATGTTTCATCTTCCGGATGTTTCCATTCAAAACAAAACGGTAAACGATAGCTAAATACAGATATTTTACATCCTAATCCATTAATATCGCGATTTTTCTTCCGATAAGAATAACAAAATAAAGTGAGTGTTTACCTCGTGTGAGAGGCGGAAACATTCGAAGAAAACAAGCAAAATGAAAACCTTCAGAACTTACTATAAATGGAAGAAGAAAAAAATCGATACGTCCGTCACACGAGACTATAAATAGAAAATATTATAGCGTAAATATTCGAGAGAGAAGGTCGCCTACTCTTTATAAAGAGGAGTTCAAAGCCGAATCAATACACACTCGGGGATTATAGTCATGGGCTATATTTAGCTTTCTGTCACAACGTCTTGTTTTCAGTACACTGATAAAAATACCAGGCGCTTTACATGTTTCTACGTATACTTAGAACATTAAAGAGGGAAGCGAAATAAGCACGCCTTCGGATTGTTAACCTAATTTGAATTGATGAATATTCCAACGGGGGTGGTCATTTTAGCTCACGTGAAACCTTTCATTGGTTACTAGACTATTCTACAGAACCCAAAAATACACGAATATTTATTTGTCCAATATAAATATTTTCATTTTGACTTCATATATATTACAGCTCTTGGTACCTGTGTACCTGAAAGACCAGACATCACCTCACATTTGACATGAGCGGTCGGTCATCAATCACATTTACTTATAGAGATATCGAACTATCCATGAAAATAGATGTGTGTGAAGCCGCTCTCTCTCTCTCTCTCTCTCTCATAGAGTTTGAGAGAGTGTGTGTGTGTGTCCCTTTAAGGGAGAGTTTTCGTTATCACGAACCCCCCCCCCCCAAGAAAAAGCCTCTGGCTCTCGGAACACCATTTGGAAATCTTTCATTTTTGTCGCACCACGGTCATTTTCTGCACACGAGGGTTAATTAGACCGGGACCTAAAATTTATTGCTGATTCCGACGGCAGGTTCGTTTATTATACTCATCGAGATGTTGGTGCGCTAACCCCTCGATGGGGGAACCCCCCCCCCCCCTTCTTTTGAGTTGCTTTAAGAATTGATTAAGAATTGATCCATTAAGAATTTATTTTTATTCCAGTTAACTTAATAGTGAACAAAAATTTTATAAATAAGGATTTTACAATAGGTCTCCGGACACCTGGGCAGCCGTTTGATGAGCTTCCCTCTTGTCCTGATTATTTGCAAGGCCATCTTAACATTATTGGCCCTCGACTAAAATGATGCTCCGAGAGGCCCCGTATTTGACTGGAAGAGAGAAATAAGAGCTTACATTTTTACATACTTACTCTCCAAAATCCTAATACCAGATCCTATCATGTAAGCCACTTCTCCGCCCCCCCCCCCATGGTCATGAGAACCTCGAGTCATGCCCGAATGGGACCATGGCCAGCATTACAGTATAAAGTTTTTGAAAAAGTTCTTTTATAAAACTTTAAAAATGCAACCAGTAAGCGTATCGGTTAGATTCAAAAGAATGTAACCAATAGGCTTATTGGTTGCATTTATCAAGTTTAAAAAAAAAAAAAACTTTCATCAAAATTTTATTGTGTAATCCCGGCCTAAAAGTTTGATAAAATGTCTTTTACGAAACTTGAAAAATGCAACCAGTAAACCTATGGGTTACTTTCCCTCGAATCTAACCGTTACAATTACTAGTTGCATTTTTCAAGTTTTATAAAAAAACTGTTACGAAACTTTTATAGCGTGATGCCGGCCTTAAACCGGAATTACACTATAAAAGTTCGGTAAAAGATCTTTTACAACACTGAAAAAACAACCAATGAGCCCATTAGTTACATTGCTCCAATGTAACCGATACGCTCATTGGTTGCATTTTTCATGTTTTATAAAAGAACGTAATGCCGGCCTTACACTAAAAACATCATTTCTTCGTATCTGTAACTTTTATCACAGAAAAATCTGGTACCCCCCCCCCCCCCAAACTCTGGCGATGTGCACAGTTGCACCTGCCCATGTATAATAATAAGTATTTGTTGCCAGTGATGGTCGGCGATGTAATTTTAATATTCACTCTCCGGAGGCACCCGAGTTCCCATGGGACAATTCGTTGAAATCACCTTGTGTGATAGAGCCTAAGTGTCTCTCGGTCCCCCGTCATGGAAAAAAATTAAAAATATTTTTAAATATCTTTGTAAAATGATTGAAACACCAAACACACACAGTTGCCGAATCACTTGTGGCCCGCGCCAAATTTAAATTTCGGATAATCCTGATTCAAACAGAATGGAAAAATCGGTTCCGTCCAAAAAATTTCTAGTCCATAATTTCATATATAACGGGCCAAAAAGACGCAGAAATATAATCAGTATCATTGAGCTCCTGACCTGATCTTCCGTATTTATACGCACTCACTCCCACGGAAGGAAAATGTCCATCCAATGCACGTAATTCGACGAGGAAACGACGAATTGAAATGAACGACAATGAAGACATCTGTCTGGTCGTTGAAAAAAAAAAAAAAAGAAGAAAAAGAAAGAAGTATATATTATCCAAACTAATGGAAAAATATCTTTTGTTGTTGTTTGAGAGGAAAAGTTAATGGTCTTTTTTCACTAGAGATTATCCTGCCTCTGGTCAAGGTAATTATCATTATAGGATCTCTTGTCTATGAAGCGATTACTGATATGGAAGGAGAAAAGAAAACGATTATTTGGGCGTTTGACTAACGCTACTTCCTCGCTTGACAATATAAAAGGTATTAAAAATGACGTGTAATGTACAAATGCTTATACAGGAAGTCGGAAAATAAACTTTCTATCGCTATTTTCCGGTATTTATGTTGTTCTCTTGGCACGGTGTTTGATTTTATAATGGATTTATGTTAGAGCTGTTCCGATTAATCGATCAATTGTTAATCGCAGTTACAAATTGTAATTGAGTTAATCGACTCGATCAATCCGATTAGAATTCGATTAAAGTTTGTAATTCAGCTTGATATTCATTTGACGAAACCAATTTTTTTTTCGTTCAAATGCTACAACTACTTGACAGAACATGCATCTCGTACACATTCCTCTAAGGCAGGGTTTCTCAACCGGTGTTCCGCGGAACTCTTAGGACTCCGTATGCACTTCCCAGGGCTCCGCTGTTGCTCCAGGACAATAAAATGAGTCAGTAAATTGCAAGAATGAATAAAAAGTCATCTATGGAGCTCCACCATAACAATTGTAGTCTAAAAAGGGCTCTTTGTTACAAAAAAATTCAACAATCACTGCTCTAAGGAATTTTTAAGGAATAGGCGCATGCCAGAATGTGTGTTCTGAGTTCGTATGTAATTGTCGCCCCCCAAACGTGTTTATGTTGTCGAAGTTTTGCTTGTTTCGTTTTTTGCTGGTCCTGATATCTCTCTTCCATGTTTTGAATTGAAGATGGTAAATGCTTCAATTTTCATGTTATGTAAGTATGATGTTGAAGGCCTGCTTTCTCTCTGCGGAGCGCATTTTCAAATGGGAGACCGACTGTTGGAAAACCGCAGAAAAGCAAATTCAGCCGACCACCACTGCTCCGCCAAAGGGGTTTGAACCTGGATCCTCATTATTGAGAGTCCATCACTATGTCCACACGACTGCACAGCGATGCAATCAAGTACTACACATAAATTTAAAATTTCAAAATTATTCTGGTGGCCATATTTTATAGACAAAAATGAGGAAAATTGTTATCATAAACACGGGGCATTGTTAGTTCTTGCCGAAAATGCTGCTAATCGTAAGGAAAATTTGTAATTACCGATTATAATATAATATTCTGTTTACACTTAAACTGCTCCTTCTACATTAGACGGGGTGCCAAAGTTTGCGTTTACCCTGGCTAACAAAGTATCTAGTTGCGGCCCTTGAAACAACAGAGCTGCATATTTTTTCAAGCTGCATAGGCCCATATAGTAGGTAATGAGTAATAAAGTGATACAGCAAAAATCTACAGTGAAATTAAAATGTATTCACGAGAAAAAAATAACTATATCATCACTATGAAAAATGCATTTGGAGCAGAAACTATTATCGTTGTATAGGATTTTTCACTTTTTTTACACCTAACTGTACATATAAGAGAAATCCGGTCAGTTTATTTCTTATCCAATCATCTCGTTCAATCGATACGATGACAACCGATCCCGAAATGATGATGATAATAATAAAGCCGTGACGTTGAAAAGTTAAGTATCGGGTTAAGCTCGGTTAAAGGACTGTAATCGATACCTACGAAATCGAACCCGAGCCAAGTGTCTCCCCCCCCCCACCCCCACTCGCTTGACCGAATGAGCGCGTCGGGGGAAAAGACACTTTTAGGCTTTTAATGACAATGAGATGTCTCATGGGTACTGATCGTGCCTCAGCGTCGCTAATCGTTCAAAAATAAAGAAAAAATACCCTTTTTTTTTTTTTCTAAATGGGAACTCAATTTTTTTTTTAATCCTCCAGAAATCACGGAACGTTTCAATCGGTTTTGATCAAGTGCAACCTCGTTTATACGTCGCTCAGTTATACAACTTTCACGTTTGTACATTTGGCTTCGGTCGCAATTGGTGTGTGTTCTTGTATATTTTGATATTTAAGTAATTTTATTCATTCATTCATTCAACGCTATAAACATCAATTATTCGACGCTTTCACTTCGACTCGAACTCCGAATCTTTTGAAAAAACGTCATTTATATCCATCGAATGCGCACAATTTTTGTATGCAATGAATGAACGCCAGGGTCTCTGCCACCGGACTTACACCCGTTGCCGAGATCTCTTCCAGCCCAGCTTCGTAGCAGAGTCTGGAACAAAGTGAGTGTGTGTGTACACCTAACAGTCTGAGTGTGTAGCTAGTGTTGTGTATGATATTTCAGTGCTGCCATCTATACTTAAAATTGAGAGTGAAGTGTAATGATTGAATATTTGTAACGTTGTAGGCCTGTTGCTCTCTGTGGCGAGACTTTTTAACGGGGAGATCGGCTCTCATTCGCGCCTTGAAGTTGGGAACCACAGAAAACCAACTTCAGCCGACCACCACTGTGGGGTTCGAACCCGGATCCTCGCATCGCGAGTCCGTCACTATAACCACTCGAACACCACAGCGGCAATTTGTATGCAGTGAAAATGAGTCGCTGCAACAGTTCTTCTTGCATATTGCCACCGCAAAAGACATAAATATTAGGGTGATTGCCGACGTATGCGAAAATAGGCTGAGCTGGCTGATGACCATTTACGGTGAACAGTCATTTGTTTCTCGCTTGTTTCTGAGAATACGCAGACGCGGTGAGCCCCAAAGAAACGTGTTTCAAATTGTTTTGACGAACATATGTCCTTTCAGAATTTTTTTCTCAAAAAATTTTTCAGCGTTATCCCCAGAGGTTAAGAAAGTCCATTGTAAACATTATGTACCCTCGTAGAGGTCTGCCGATAAGAGACCCATACGTTACACATACACAGTAAGTTTTTTCGATCATTTCCTGTAGGACTTTTTTTCGTTGTGGTGGTGCTTTGCTTGCTGGCTATGTCAAATCCGCCGTTTGTAATGTCGAGGAAACGAAAAGCACTTTCCTCTGGGAAAAAAATGGAAATTTTGGAAGAATTCGACAATTAATTTTAAATTAACGGTGAAAGTCGATCTTGCAAAAAAGTTGAATATGATTATAAAGCAAAGAAACAAAATCAAAGGCCAAGCTTCTGGATGCAAATCAACTACTGCCAAAAAAAATGAGAGTCCAAGATGGGAAATTTTCCAAAGTCGAGAAAATTCAGTTGCAATGTTTTACCTAATGTAGGGTCACAAAAAGTAATGTTCCTCTAAATTTTATTTCTTCATGTGTTTGAAATGCGGAATTGATTTTTTCCCCTCAAGTGTTGTTGAAATTAAAATTTTCATAATATTTTGTGTACCTGTGGGGGAAGAGGGAAGTAATTTTTCTTTAAAAAGTCTCAGTTATTCGACTTACACATTTATACGACGTTTTGATTCGGCTTCTTGAACCTCGCATAAATGAGGTTCCACTGCACTTGAATCCCTCTCTCGATCAATCGAGGATAACTATTCAAACGAGAATACCATATGATTAGTTTTGATATTCACAGGCAGACCAGGAACCAACATCATAATAATAGTCAACGACACTAAAACAAAAACAAATATGTAATTAACGATATTTTAATTTTACAACAACAAACAAGTGGATAGCAATTATAAAAATATTTAATTATTCGGGTCATTCTACCCGGCCGTAACTGTCACATTTGGAGCAGATACTAAGTTTTTCCCTTCCCCCCCCCCCCCCAACTGGGCCATTCAGAGAAGAAGATGAAGAGATGATGGAGATATATATTTTCTTTTCCCATATCCAAGCTAGGAATCGTTTGATTGGCCGATAACATGATCTATCTCACTTCCTCGAAAATCATCAAAAATGAGAAAGAAGAGATATTTCTACCTACATATATGATGTATACCAAGGAAAAGAGAGAGAGAGATCTTTGATGACGTCAATACAACCTGGAATCTGCTCCAGGGCATCTCTCTCTTTCTCTCAAACAAACGTCTTTGGACGACGTCGACGACCCTATTTTTAATCCTTTTTGGTGGCGGATATGCTGACGTCATTATAAATAATCTTTCTCTGCGTGGTACGCATATATTGTAATTTATTGGCCGAACCGAATAACTGCTCGTAAAAACGCTTCAGAAATACCAAGCGAGGGACAGAAAAAAAAAATTATATACAGTATTATATATATATTCTGGTCTACGTAGAACTTTTACATGAGTCAGCTTTTGGCTCTGGATCAAGAGGAGAATAACGATAACCATTGGCCAGTTCTTAATTTTTTTTTTTCTTTTTTTGGGGGAAAATAAAAGATATCAATTACTTACAGAGTTATATCCAATGGGATGATGCACAGTCATAATGCTCGCTTGTAGAAGGAGAAGAAAGCAATAATATAACTATTTTATATATCAGTCGAACGATTGAAGAATTATTTTAACTCTAATTTAACGAATCGTGCGGAATCGAGAAATTTATTTGTTAAATAGAAAAAATCGTTAAATCGCGCGGGTTAAGACCATCACAAATGTGGTATTCACACAAGGATTTGAAAGAATGTTGAATCAGGGAAATCTACTTTGTTTCAAACCGAGCACAATTCAGGTCTATCGTTGTGGCAGTCACATATCGGTTAACATATTTTTTTTTAATTTTGTTCTAACCGAAACATTTTTCTACGCAGTTTCGGTTTCAGTAGTTTTGCGTGCCAAAATAAATTAGCTTCGAGTTTTAGCGTCATCTATCTTAGACTTAAAACACTACTTTTTAATTTCATGCGTATGAATTACGGTCATATTTTTTTCACTTTCGGTCGTTTTTTTTAATCCGAGAAAAACTAATTTCTCAATAATTTACAAAATACAGTATTTTTAATAAGTTGCGCTCACTTATAAAATAATTGGATATGGTGAAATTTCGGTTAATACGATATTTCTTCTGCCTTCATGAGCCTGAATCATCAAAATAACGTTTAAAAACTTGATTTCATTTTACAATATATAAAACACTCGAATCCCGTTATAAAGGACTCCAAGAGACCGGAGAAATCACTTCGTTATAAAGGAATTCTAGGTTTTTGTATTGTTTCTATGTGAACTTCTCTAGTGGATTAGAAAAGTGTTCGCTAAAATGTTCCTCGGGAATGTTTAGGGAGTTCGGTAAGTCCTTTCCGAGTGGGGGGGGGGGGATATATCCCGAATACCGTTCGAACAACCCACGGTTCTCTTACGAGTTGAATGGTGTCACTATCCCGGATGCAACTAGGGTCACCGATTTGGGAATTCTCATTGACGAGCGACTTAGGTTTTCTGAACATTGTTCAGCGGTGGTCAAAAAATCGAATAGAATGCTTAGTCTCATTTTCAAAAAGGTCTCTTCGCGTTCTCCTAAAGTCATTCTGCCGCTTTTTCGAGGCTTAGTTCGTCCTGGACTGGAGTATGCTGTAAGGTTTTGGAGACCATACCTACAGAGGGACATTGACTTGGTTGAAGGGGTGCAGAGAAGAGCTACGCGTGTCCTTATTGGCACACAGGGCTTGAGTTATGAAGAGAGACTTCATTTTTTGAATATGTTTACATTGGATGAACGCAGGTGTCGAGGAGATATGATCGAAGTGTTCAAAATTTTCAATGGGATGGATAGGATGGACCATGAACTTTTAGTAAACCGCCAATCGACTGCTTTTACAAGGGGACACCAGTATCGATTGGTGAGGGACAATGCAAGGTTATGGTGTCGCAGGGAATTTTTCTCTAATAGGGTTGTTAATAAATGGAATAGCTTACCTCCGGAGGTAATAAATTGTAACACAATTGACACGTTTAAAAAGAAATACGATAAACATGTTGGGGTAAATCGAGAAGCTATCCATTCTTAGAATAAGACAACCATAAATATTCTTTATGGGCATTGTATAATATTTTATCATGTGTATATATTGTTTATAATTTGTGTTAATTGCATTTTTAATTGGGTTTCTGTATTTTTGAAATATATGACAACCATATTTTTATGGGCATCTTTTTATCAGCCACCTCGTTGGGCATTTTGTCTGTTGTGGCGTTGTATTTGTATTTGTATTTGCCGACATTAGTGGATTTTTTTTCCTATATGTTTTAGGATCTAGAAATTTCCGAAATGACAAGACGTTTTTTTACAAAATTTGGAGTGAGTCGAAATGAAAACGTCGAATAATTGAAGTTTGGCGTCGAATAAATTGAATATTTTAGCATTAAACTGTATAGAAACCAAGTTCGTATAACAAACCAATATATAGTATACTATTCACGTTAATTCATACATGCATTGCATCATTATATTGGGGGTGCGATCGTAAAATTTGTAACTATTATATCGTGGTCCGATTATATTCATCACACATACTATACTCATTTGGAATATTTTTCATAGTTATCAAATTCACCAATTACACTAGGGTATTATGCATAATTGCCGGTAAAAAGTGATAATGTTTTCAGCATTTATGAAATTTACCATCGACGCTTGGGTATTATACATATTTCGCCTCAAAAGTGATAAAATTTATCTATTTATATAAAATATAATATATATATATATATTAAAAAGTATATATATATATATATACATACACAGCGGAAGCCAAACGTCGTATAAGTGAGAGATATATAAACGGGGTTCCACTGCATAAGATAAAAAAAAGTAAGGCATTGTAATTGCTACGGCACGTTATTTGGGAATCACTGCTTAGGAAATTCTGGCTTCTGATGGAAGTCGAACTCTAGTCACGAAAAAACTTCGCTCTTAATGAAAAGATATGTTTCTCTCTCACGTTCAAGTTTTTCTTTTGAAGAGCTCGAACTTTATTTTAATACTGTAAGTTCATTTGACTGGTTTAAAAAGGGCGAAGCCAAAACACCATCTTCGCCGTGCATTTTATATGAGAAGGAAGGAAATGGAGTTATGAAGATGATTAATAACAATAACAACAGCAACGATTGTACCTATAACTATAAAAGGAAGTAGAAAAAAGATAAAGCCGCCGCAACATTTGCCACAGAGGAGAAGAAAGAAGAAAAAATGAGAAGAGTAAATAAATGCACATTTAGTTCCTACACGCCATGTCCTCGTTATTACCATTTTTCTGCCCGATGGGACCTCGAGCGACCTAAAAAAGTATAATTCCCATTATCAAACGTAGAAAGAAAAGAGAAAACAAATTCATTTTATATATATATATATATATATATATATATATATATATAACGTGAATTCATGTTAATGGCGCGAAATAATCGATATAAACCTACGCGATATTATAATGAAGTTTTTAGTGAATTATCTGTCGGGAATCGTCCTTGTTGGCGGGAATAAACAAAGATAAAGGTTTAATCTATGAAAAAAAAATACGTATCATCGACATTATTTTTCCCTTCAATACCATCCGAATTTTATCAATATCTATATGCATCGAAATGTATTTTTTCCCTCTTGATATTGAAGTTTTTCTTGTAAACGCTAATACGATATGTAACGTACGTACAGTTGAACTCGGTAATAACGACACAGATTCCTTGAAATTTTGTCATTATAACCGAGGTTGACGTTTTCAATGTCTTTCAAGAATAAAATATATAATCAGATGCGATCAAATATTACGCGGAAAACTAGTGAGAAACATATCCACTAACATGTATAGTATTTTCGATATACTAGGACATGTATATTACTTGAAAGGTTCCCAAAAAACTGGGATATTTCTTCAACAATTCCCTAAAATACGGATATTATTCTTGCAAGGTTCCGTAGTGGCGAAAAGGTTGAGATGTGCTGCATTTGCGGTTTTTTGGCAAGAATACGGCCCGCTTAGAGGTTCTACCCTGCCCGCCAAACATAGACAAAAAAATTTTAATTTCCGTTTAAAAAAAAATTCATTTAAGGTGTTCCAGTTCTTGCAATGGAAAATATAGTTTAGAGAACTTAAAATAAGAACTGAGCTATATTGTTAATTCGTCCGCTTTTCCGATGCTTAGTTCGTCCTATACTGTAAGGTTTTGGACACCAATACCTGCACAGGGACATTAACTTGGTTAAGGGGTTGCAGAGAAGAGCTACACGTGTCCTTGTTGGCAGGGGCGTAGCCAGAAATTTCGTTCGGGGGAGGGACCACTTTCATTTCGGGGGGGGGGGACCAAAGTGAGTGACAGAACAATGGATTTGGCCATCTTTTTTCCTTTTTTGGGTCATTTTCTCACATTTCGGGGGGGGGGGACAAGACCCCCAAGTCCCCCCCCCCCCGCTACGCCCTTGCTTGTTGGTACAGGGGGCTTGAGTTATGAAGAGGGGATCCATTTTTTGAATATGTTGACATTGGATGAACGCATGTGTCGGGGATATGATTGAAGTGTTTAAAATTTTCAATGGGATCCCATGAATTATTAATACGCCGTCAATCTACTGCTTTGACAAGGGGGCACCAGTATCGATTGGTAAGGGACAATTATAGGTTGTGGTGTCGCAGGGAATTTTTTTTAATAAGGTTGTGAATAAATGGAATAAATTGCCCTCGGGGGGTGAATTCTAGCACAGTTTACATGTTCAAAAAGAAATACGATAAAGAATGAAGAGATATTGGGGTAAATCGAGAAGCTATCCATACGTAGATAAGACAACCATAAATATTTTTATAGGCATTGTATTATATTTTATCACGTAGTTTATAGTTTTCATAATTGCATTTTTAATTGGGTTACTGTATTTTAGAAATATATAACATCCATATTTGTAATAGGCATCTTCTTCTCAGCCACCTCGTAGGGAATTTTGCCTGTTGTGACTTGTGGCCTTGTATTTGTACATAAAAACATTCGCATATGCGAAAAATGTAACACGCCCTAATGAATATGCATAAAAATTTTAAAATATGCTTATTTATTTTCACCGTTGTAAAGGATAAACCAGTGTGTCTCATTCGTCATTAAACCGTGGCAATTTTCAAAGTGTACAACACATTCCGCCACTTCATTTCTAAGTATAAAAATTCCATTTACGAATCAATGTCCGAATATGTCCGGCAGCTAAAAAATTCCCTTTTTTTTGTTTTTTGGCCTGTTCCTAAAAAAAGTTCACCTATCACTGGCCTTGACAGTATGAATGGGAAGAAGCCCATGTGCGTCCGTTTACCCACTAACTTCTAGATAAGGTGGTATTCGTGGTACAACATCTGGGAAATATTCACACATACACAAGATTTTTCACGAGCTGCTCTAAAGTGAATTTATGGCATAAAAAATAAATTATGGAATTCAACCCCCGCCCCAGGACTGAAGCCCTCTGCCAGCTTATCTTATGCAAGGCCGTGAAGGATTCGGTTCATCACATGCTCACGAGCACGAGTAGGTACTGATGACACCAGAGGTCTTCAACGCATGGCCTGCGGGACAAATATGGCCCTCGCCTGATTATTTTTAGGAAATGGTCAAAAACCTTCGGAAAGACGATTGAAAAAAAAAAATTATAAATCGACGAATCCCGCATTCAAGTACTATTAATGCTGTGCGTCTGGTACATTACCTGAGTCGTCAGTGACAGAAATAATTTCAAAGTCAGTGGCACAAATAATATGAGACTTATCCAAAGCAATTTAGAATTAATGAAAGAAATAATATGAGAATTATCTAAACTAATTTCAGAATTTGTAAACGAAATAATCTATTAAAAATGAATTTCAGAATTGATGGAACAAAAAATAGAGGATTTCAAAACAAATACAAAAATCTTCAATTATTTTGGCCCTTGTTTTGCCAATGTGTTATGCAATTACGACATCAAGTTATGCAATTACAATTATGATTACCGCCCTATGAATTGATGTGATGGCTCGCGGGCTTCATAGGAAGTTAGAATTTGACCCGCGATGTCCGAAATGTTGAATACCCTTAGATTAGACCACTCATAATCAATTTCTCCATATGCTGGGAATTCGGCAATCACACCGGGTCTTCTCCTAGGCCCATGACTAGCGGGTCAAATGTGGCCTTCAGAGTCATCTGATGTGGAAAATGATTTCACACCAATTTCATAAACAGTGGGATATTTGCAGGGGACTTGAGTGAACCGCGGCACAGTTCCAGAACACTTAAGCGGCCCGTGGTACATACCTTACGTTACCTGCGGCACATTTACAGATCACTTAAGTGACTAGCGGTGCATTTATAGATTACTCAAGTGAACGGCGACATATTTATAGATCACTTACTGATGTGTGGTATGGTTCTAGGGCGCCTAAGTGGACCACGTTACAGTTCCGCATCATTCAATTTACCCGTGGCAAAGGTCCATATCAATGAAGTATTCCACGGTACATTTTTCAATGTGACTCAGGTGTTTCGCGGCAGATTCCCAGATCACTTCAGTAATCTGTGGCATATTTCAAATCACTTGAGTGATATGCGGTGCATTTACAGATCACTTAAGTGGCCCACGACTCGTTTTCAAATCAATGAAGTGATCCGCACTCTATTAAATGTTGAGTAGCCTACTCTTGTACAGCACGGATCTATATAAAATGCAGCGAAAATTAAAAAAATTAAAAAATAATAAAAAAATTCGTTTAGTTTTAAAGCCGGGATAACACTATAAAAGTTTGACAAAAGATATTTTACAAAACTTGAAAAAAAAACAACCAATAGGCCTATTGGGTCACATTCGCTGGAATGTAACCGATGCGCTTATTGGTCGTATTTTTCAAGTTTTATGAAAGAAATTTTTAAGGCCGGTATTAGGCCCGGATTACACTATAAAAGTTTTGTAAAAGTGCTTTCATAAAACTTGAAAAATACAACCAAGAAACCGATCGGTTGCATTATCTCGAACGTAACCGATGAGTTTATTGGTTGTATTTTTCAAGTTTTATAAAAGCAGTTTTACAAAATTTTTACAGTGTAATCCCAGCCTAACACTGAAAAGATGTTTTATTGAACTTTGTAGTGTTATCCCGGCCTAACGGGATAGTAAAGAAACGTTAGTTTAGGAGCCGGATTACGCTATAAAAGTTCAATAAAACACCTTTTACAAAACGTGGAAAATGTAACCAATAATGTAATCGGTTGCATTTGCTCGAATGTAAGCTATAGGCTTATTGGTTGTTTTTTGTTTTTTTTTTTAACTTTTGTGAAAGATTTCTTATCAAAGTTCTATAGTATAATCCCGGCCTTACTCTGATTGATTTTTTTTCTTCCTCTATTTTTACGAAAACGTCCTTGAATGATGAATGGTTTTTGGTTTACTATGGAATGCGTTGACGTTGCGGCTTTTTTTTTTTTAAACATATTCTAATGGACAAAGCAAAATAGATTAAAAGGAGAGGAATTTTGCATCAGTAGCTACAATGTTATGTATAAGAAAATGCTGTCGAGTAACATCTGCTACCTGCATGAAAAGGAAAATTTACGCAGGTATTAAAAAGAAAAAAAATGAATATAACCAGTTTTATATTATAATGAATGGAACGGAGACTGACACCCCCGCCAGCTGCTGTTTTTGGTGCCGACTTGGATCACACATATATAATGTAACATGTATAAATGTAGCACGTATATATCGCAGGTGATTCTAGACCTGTCAGTGGAAAAGCCATTCTCGGAATCCGCTATTTTCATGGAAGCGGGGGAAAAAAAAGAAGCGTCCATCAAAATGATATTCATTTAATACAGTACGTTATATGCGTGTGCACTACGCCTATATACTCACACACAGAAAACTGTGTTCATGAACAGTACACTAATACAAATACTCCATGCAGATACCCAAGGTCTTCAAGTTTTTTCATCTAGCTACTTCCGAAATCTATCCGTGCCTCCTCTGCGCATTCAAAATGTATTCCCCCCCCCCTCCGTCCTATAACTATCAATAAAGTGCTTAAAAACAGGGTATTGTCTACTCTCTAGGATGCCATCTATGTAATATCTAAGTTCTATGGGAATCCTTGAAGTACTATTCATGTTTGATAAACGCTGAGGAACATTTGAAGTAATGTTCATGTACCCGGAACATTTGAAACACGTTGAAGTGATATTCAACTAGTAGTAATATCTATGTGCTGGGAACCATTGGAGTAATACTCTTATTTCGGAGAATTCTTAAAGTATTATCCCTTTTCTATACAATCCTTGAAGTAATATTCATATTCTAGGGTCCCTAGAATATGAATATTCGTGTGCTGAGAGGACCTTCGAAGTAATAATCTAGTAATCATGTTCTGGTTAAGCCTTGAAGTAATATTCTTGTTCCAGGGAAACCTTTGAGGTAATAATCCATGTTCTAAGAGGGCAGTGGTTCCCACCCTTTTTCCCTTTCTGCACCCCATGGATAATACGTTTTTTATCTGTTAGAAAATTCAGTTTTTTTCTGTAATTGATTACACTAATTATCCAATAATTAATTTCTCTGAATTATTTTACTTCTTTTGTACTCTTAATACTTTTGTCTTTTTGGTTACGGCTAATATTTAATTTTTACTTCATCTTTTTTGAAAATTAATTAAAAAACGAAACTAAAAAAAACACTATTTTTTTTCCAAGTTTTGGAAAGAAAGTTTCATCAAATAGTTCTTCACTTATTGATTCCAGCCGCAACCACTATAAATGAATGTTTCTTTGACACTACTGAATTTTGTGACGTTTCTCCTGAGTCGTATGTTCACGACTGTATCAAATCCAAGCACAACACGCTAATAACACGAGGTACCAAATGTGAACAAACCGCGAAAGTGTTTAGGTGGCAACGAATAGTTTAACGGGTATTTTTTTCTCAACCGAAACGGAAAACAAGTATGATTGCTAATCGAAAAAGAAACTTTTACAACGCAAAATTCGTATTACGCAAATCTGCGAGCAGAAGTCAGAAGATGAGGTGTCAAAATATAGGTATGATTCATATTCTTTTAATAATCAATCAACATATAATTTTTTCCCCATCTCGCACCCCCAAAAATGCTCTCCGACACCCCCGGTTGGGAACCACTGTTCTAGGGAACACTTGAAGTTTTAATATTCACGTTCTGGGAGTATGGTTGGCAAAAGCATCAGAGTTGTACTCGGGGGGGGGGGGGGAACATAAGGTACTCCTGCCCTTCCAAGCCAAACAAAAATTAAAAGGAAAGTAATATTTTCGTAAATATTTCGTAAAAAATAATTAAAATATCAAAAGAAAATACCTTTTATATGCTATTTTGATCGATTTCTGTTAATGTAAATGCTTTCGAAGGTTAGTAACTCCTCGAAATTTCTAAATGAAAAGACTTCAAAAAAGAAAATCTTTATGCCCCCTTCCCCCCCCCCCCTAAAGATTGATCCTGCGTACGCTCCTGAAGAGCAACACGCACAGAGGAAAAATTGATACATTCTAGAGACTCTTACTACATCCAGATAATTTCAGAATTAGTGGAAAAAATTAATGAAATTTCATAACTTATTTTAAATATTTCCAGAGTAATTGAAATAAATATTTTCAGAATTATTGAAAAAGTACTCCCAGAGATATATTGAAAAAATATTTTCAGAATTCATCTAATTAATATTTAATGAAAAAACAGTTTCAGAATTGATGAAATTACCATATGTATCTAATTATACCGGGTGAACGTGACATGTTCTGCCAAACGAAAGGGGGTGATAGACGAGCGCAAGTGGAGCATGAACCACCCCACTAACCCTGTCCTATCTCGAACCGTTTCCGAGTTATGGTGAATAATCGATTATGAAAAAAAACAAAAAAAAAACCGTCGAGTCTGAAAAAACCAAAATTTGTGAAGTTCCTGAAAGACTTAAACACAAATTAAGCACATATTTAGAGGAAGAGCAGGAAAAATTCATATAAAGTGATACCAATTTTATTGAAATATCTGGATTATTGGCGAGCTACAAGTGCTAAAAGATTGGCGAAGTTCAAAATCAAATTGTCGCAAAAATTTTTCTTCGATAATTATGAAAGCACCTTTCTAACTGCAATTGGTTAAATCTACAAAAAACTTGTCCATTGCACCAGCTTTCGAAAGAGCCTAGAACGAGCCAAATTGGTCATCTAGTTCAGGAGAAATTTAGTGTCTTTTGTGTTTTCAATACATCACTAAAATCAGCGCACTTCGAAGTATTTTAGAAGGTCTCGGCAATCATTACACTTGACTCATAGTTAGAAAAAACTGGTGGGAAATGGCAGCACTACACATAACAAGCATTACACAGAAACAAAACTTCACGTCAGGTTTCACCACACGTACACGCACATTCCAACATATACCAATTCAAGATATACGGAAGACTGGATGTTGTGAAGATATTTATTATTTGAGATGCTAATTTTTTTTTTTTTTTTTAAGGAAGGAAAAAACACATCTCTGCCTCTGGAGACTCTTTAGAAAGCTGTTGCAATGGACAAGTTTCTGGTAAATTTGGCCGATTGTAGCTGCTACAAAGGTGTTTGCGTAATGACGATGAAAAATTTTTGCGACAATTTGATTTTGAACTTCGCCAATCTTTTAGCGCTTGTAGCTCGCCAATAATCCAGATATTTCAATAAAATTGGTATCACTTTATATGCATTTTTCCTGCTGTTTCTCTAAATATGTGCTTAATTTGTATTTACGTTTTTCAGAAATTTCACAAATTTTGGGTTTTCAGACTTAACGCATTTTTTTCCATAATCGATTATCCACCATAACTCGAAAACGGTTCGAAATAGGACAGGGTTGGTAGGGTGTTACACGTTCCACTTAGGCTCATCTATCACCCTCCCCCCCCTATCGTTTGACAAAACAAGTCACATTCACCTTGTATAGACGCCTAGTGGCAGACCAATTGCAATAAATGTGCGGCAAAGAATGCCTAAAATATACAACGACGAGTTTATTGGCGTTTGAACGTATGGCCTAGAGAGAAAACAATCACCGAGCATGGCTCTTTTCCGGTATATATTCTGTGTTTTAAACGCTCTAATAACAGCGTATGCATCTGCGGTTCAAATGGTTCCCTATGGCACTACATCACCACGTATCCCCAGATGAGAGACTTCCACTTTGGCCAACTGCCAGAGTCCAGAATGCTGGCTTGGAAGATAAAAATTCTAGACAGCCCTCTGAACTTTCAACGTTTGCAGAAGTTGATTCGATTCCTGGACCGTAACCTACATCTATTCCACGATAAGCTGTGAGATCAAGGGGACGACATTCGCGCTCGGAGGACCCGTCTTATGAGCCAACAAGAGAGGTAACACGGTTACCTATTAAAAAGTATAACTTACGGCCAAGAAGAAAAGCATCGGTTGTTTCACCGACACCTAATAATCAATATAGTTTACACCCAAGAAGACAAGTGTCAACTGTTTTATTCTTTTCCGGCGGGTGTGAATGAAATGGAGGTGCCGGCCATATATAGACGTCACTTTATAAATCAATCAGATTGGTATATTCTAGATTGGATAAACTCAATTTCAGATTCCATCACATACAAGATAATATTATTCTTTGATTATCTACATAAGGACAGTGTTACGATTACGGACTGATTATCTGTAGATGATGTGCTATTAGATCACAATTTTTATTCCAGATTCTTTATTGTCTTCTAATATATTCCAGATATATATTGTTGTTGTTATTTTCACATAAATTAATAAATTTCCGGATACACCCATCCCCCGCGAAGCTTCGATATCCCTCTGAGATGGGAAGCGGGGTGTGTCCGGTCCTTCTATGTTCAATGAATAGACGCCTATATCTTATTATATATCTATTATATCTTATATCTAATGAGAAAATAACATTAGAGAGAGAATTGATGGAAATTCATACTTAATGAAAAAGTATAGTTATACAAAATAAACAATATTCTCCAATAATATATAGGACTGTTTCTTTCACTCGAAACCCTGGACTCCGCTGGGCACACACACGTTAAGACGCCACTGTGTGAATCTAGATACCGCATGCTGCATTGTTGGCCCTTGGACTTCATAGAAATTTATTCTTTGTCCCACAATAGCTGAAATGTCTCCCGTAATATAGACTGTATTTCACAGGAATTCAATCATTTCAAACCGATTTCTTATCTACGACGATTTCCCCTAAAATTCACAAATGAAACAAATTCAAACGTATTTTTTCCTGAATATAAAGATTTTATGGTCCCCATATACGGTATATTATGCACAAAGATTTTTGTCCCTCTCATCTCGTGTAGTGGACATTTCCCACGGTAACATATGGTTATCGGATTACCATGATCATCATTATCGACACACAGCATCTCTACTCATCCATTTAATACGAAAGGGGGGGAGTTCGTCGAACACACAGAGAGGGAGTACACAACCACTGGTGGTCTGCCGATATAATAAAAGACTGGGCAATATATTAAATACGATAACCGTCACTTCTTGGGGCTCCCACCGGTTTCACCTCTCTATTATGGCTGGCTCCTTCAGTTTTTATATTGTTGGGCAGAACACACTTTTTCTGCCCGAAAAATGACGGTGTGTGTGTGTCTGTGGATTTGAAGCGGAAGTCTCTTGTTCAGAAAATGATTCATGTGGTTTTTCTGTCGTGGCGGCGCGTGCCCTCCTGTTCCCTTATAATATACAGTACACATATTTTTTTTTCTATTATTACTATTACTTCTCGTGCCCAGCCGCTCGTACAACCCCATAATAAAATGGAGCCCTTCCTCCATTATTATTATTTTTTCTCCTTTTGATTTGTCTATCCGCCCTCTACTACCCACTCATGGAAAGTATATTTATAAGTACCCATCCATTGCACAGTCCAGCACTCCTACGCTTTGGTTCATCAGGTGAACCAACATACATGCTCGACTGTCTCTCTCTCTCTCTCTCTTTTTATGCTTTCCAAGCAGATGGTTTTCCAGTAGTCGGCGATAATAAAAGATGTATCATATTTTTCTATATATCTCACTCTTTTTTGTACTGTAACCTAATGCCCATTTCGACGCAGCCAAAGTACTTACTACTGTACTGGATAGGATTAAATATATATGAAGGAAACGGCTAATTGAGAGCAACGGGTGCAACGGTCTTATACCGGAATTATTATAGGAAATCCTATACCGCCGTAATGATCCTGATCACAGTCTGTGATGTGGAACGATGATAATTGAAAAGACATTTGAAATGAGCAATAACTTATTGTTTGAACGTCCTGGAGGGATATTCAGGGATGGACCGGGCATTAAGAGAATCGTTTGTAAATGAATAATCGGAAAATTATGTGTGCTCTGTATTTAAATATTAACTGGGAAGAGACTACTCCATGATTTTATAATATGTACAGTAAAATATGTCTTAGTTGAACACTTATAGTTCCATTGAAATGTGTCCGAGTTAGAGAGGTGTCCAAGATATGGAGGAATAATATTGTGGACTTTCTGTGTTATACGATTATATTTTGGTTCCATTCAAAAACGTCCTATGTAGGGATACGTTCGAGATACAGAGGTGTGCAAAACTGGCATATCAACTGTATTTGCCGGTGTTATTATCAGAAAAAGCTTCGGATAGACTTTTAGGTCTGCTGATTTGCTGGTAGTTTTAAAAAAAAACCGATCATTGCATCTCTTAGGATCTGCATGAAGTTACTAAAGGATTCGTGGAGTTTGTGCTTCAGAAAAAAGCTGAAATTAAAATGAAAATCTAGCGAGTGGCAATGCGTAGCGCAACGGGTCTTTGGTTTCCGTGATGTTTGATCAAGGGTTATCTCGTGCTAATTAAAACACACTACTGTAAGTTGATATCTGGTTCAGTTTTTTTTTTTGCCCCGCCCTCACTCCATATTGGTTAGTTAACATTGTTATCGAGAGCAATAATAATAATAGCATAGTACTGAGAACATTTCTATTCGAAACGATTGTCGAGGAAAGATCTGCAGTAGTTTTTAAAATTGCTGAAATAACTACTAATTTGTTAAATAATCTCAGCCACCTCGTTGGGTATTTTGCCTGCTGTGGCCTTTCATTTGTGTTTGAATTAATTGTTGAGGAAGCACAAGCATTGCTATCTGAAATGGTTATTGAAGAAACGTTGTTATCGACACCCATTGTTGAATAAACGTTGTTATCGACACCCATTGTTGAATAAACGTTGTTATCGACACCCATTGTTGAATAAACGTTGTTATCGACACCCATTGTTGAATAAACGTTGTTATCGACACCCATTGTTGAATAAACGTTGTTATCGACACCCATTGTTGAATAAACGTTGTTATCGACACCCATTGTTGAATAAACGTTGTTATCGACACCCATTGTTGGAGAAACATTGTTAGCTGATCATTGAAGAAAAACCTCTCTGTCGGATGTTTTTTGAAGAAACCTTGATAGCTAATCATTGAAAAACATTGTTAGCTGATCATTGAATAAACATTGTCAGCTGATCATTCAAGAAACATTGTTAGATGATTATTCAAGAAACATTGTTAGCTGATCATTGAACAAACGTTGTCAGCTGATCATTGAACAAACGTTGTCAGCTGGTCATTCAAGAAACATTGTTAGCTGATCATTGAAGAATGTTATCGAAGTTTTTTTGAAAGAAACATTGTTAGCGGAAAAGTTTTTTGAAAAGACCTTTTTAGCTGATCATTAAAGAAACATTGTTATTTTTTTGAAAATCCAATAGGAATTTTTTTTGAAGAAACATTGTTAATATACTAACATTGTTAGCTGATCAATGAAAAAACATCTCCATATGATCATTGAAGAAACATCTGCATATGATCATTGAAGAAACATCTGCATATGATCATTGAAGAAACATCTGCATATGATCATTGAAGAAACATCTGCATATGATCATTGAAGAAACATCTGCATATGATCATTGAAGAAACATCTGCATATGATCATTGAAGAAACATCTGCATATGATCATTGAAGAAACATCGTTATCGTAAAATGTTTTGAAGAAACATTGTTAGATGATCAATGAAAAACATTTTTAGCTGATGACTGAAAAACATCGTGAGACGATCAGTGCGAAAAAATACCGTTGGCTGATCAAAGAGAAAAACATCGTTGATGGAATCTTTTTTTCGAAGAAACATTGCTATCTTATTGTTGATTGTTCATCACAGAAACATTGTTTTCTGTGATGATTGATAGCACACACGATGCAAATATCAATGTTTCTTCAGCAATCTTTGCAGCTAATTGTGGTTTTTCAACAATTTTGTTGTCATCTTCCCGAAAATGATCTCTATAGTAATGTCCCTTTAATTATTTTCTTCTCAATATCTAATGTATGAAAAAAGGACAATATATAATGGCTTAAACGTTCATCCTCGTGGATAGGAATCTTCCCATTCAGATGGTGTGAGAATATTAACTTAATACAGGAGCTGAACGGAGAATCGATCGCTACCCAAAAGTTTACCTCCCCCCGATGACCTCAAAGTAGGAGTCGAACATGAATGGGGTTCCCACACCATTTATGTACCCTTAATTTAGCGGCAGGGCGGGTGATCATACCCCTACGATTGTCAGAGAGAGTGAGCGAGTACCTATACAAAAACAGCGAATGCCTTTTTTTTGGAGAAAAGTCACCCCCACGTCAAAGATGAACTAGATATTACAGAAGCAAATGAAAAAAATAAGCTGATTCCTATCTCACGTAATGCAGCAGATGGTGTCGATCAAGAGCCAGTTAGTACGTGATTTAGGTTCTCATTCTATGGGCTACCTTTTTTTTTTAATGAATATTCACCATTATACTCGGATAAAAAAAAAATTCAACATCATATTTGGCGACTTCAATTATTCAACGACACGTCAGTTATGGGCTGAATTTCATCTCCATGTTAAATAAATGTACGATTCTCTTCATGGTGAAGGTGCCATCTCTTTCTCCCTTCCCTCCCTCCCATCAAAGGGATCTGGATGAGGGGCGGCACGAGTTTACATGCCACCCGGGTGCAAAGCCTCATGTACAACCACCCTGGCTGAAGGCTGACCATCCTAGGGGATCTTGTGATAAACTTGACTTTTTTTTAGAACGAAGCTGCACACCCTTTGTTTACCGAGCAAAAGGTTCGTGACCATCCCCAAAGCACAAAGTGCCAAAATCGGCGACGTACGTCGCAGAACAATTAGTGCTACTGCAGAACAATTTAGAAGAATTTTAAGAAAAAATGAAAAAAAACACTATTTTACAGCATGGGGATTTTTTACCGCAGAACATTTCCAGTCAGCCGAGGGCTCGTCGCAGAACAGTGCTAAACATTCTGCTTTGGGGGTGACCATACATACTGCTTTCAAAAAAGATTTTTTTTCTTCCCGCTTTTTGATCCACAATTATTTTACCGTTCTTAATAATGACAGACAACCTAATCCTCTCAAAACTTATGAATAACGAGGTGATTTTTTTTTTAATTGAAAAATTTATTTCAAAGGTGTTTCTCTATGACTCCAGTGACCAGGCAAGTAAGAAGCTGAATTCTTCGCTTGCCTGCATTTGACCGTTCTGGAAAAATTACTAGGTGAGGGCACCAAAATTTCCCTTTTGATGGAGTACAGAAGCGGCTCTTGGGCCATGCGACCCGTACGACCTCCCGGGGATGCCGCTCAAGAGGGGTGCTAAATCCAAAGTGAAATGGTGAAAAAAGTTTCATGAACTTGAAAATATAAAGAAAATAATTTCTCTGTTCGCTCTGGGGGGCACCAAAAATAAGTTTCGCACGAGTAGGGATTTTGTCTAGAGCCGCCCCTGATAGATTGCATTCTTGTTTCTGGGGTTATGATTCTAAGCTTTGTCTGTCCCCTCAAGTTTTTTTCAACAACATCTTCGTCGTCGAGATATGGCTCAAAAGCGTGATGTCATGTGAATTTTTGCTGTTGGATATTTTTAAAAATTTTACTAAACTTATTTAACTAAATTTAACTAAAATCTACGCTGCACAACCTGCCAGCGGGATGCACCGTAACCCTTGCACCCTCGCTTAAGCCCCCACCCGGGATGAATCATAATTTTTTATTTTGATGCACTGTAAATTTAATAAATTATATACAGAAGCCATTAAAAAAGTTCGAAGAGGACGGGTTTTTTTTAACTTGTTCTGGCGACTGGTAGACGACTCACGTCTTTCATTGTTCAAATTTCATTAAAAGTTTCTCTGCATGTCTTTATAATGTCCATCAAAGAGAAAATCGCCACTTAGCAGCTTGGTGGAAAAATTAGGGATAAACCGCCAACATCGAGGGCGCGGCAAAATTTGTCCGATTATGACCCTATTTCCATGTTGTCCGCATATGTCCCGTCCGATTTTAACTCGCTACCATTAAAAAACCTTTGCCAAAAATGCCCGGCTCCAGGATGTGCGGGCTCTGGTAGGTGCCACCTTCGGTCGAATAAAAAGTGGAATGAGAGAGAGACTGTTTTTTTTCTTGGAAGAAAGACCGTCGGAAATTCCTTTAAAGTTAGATGATGGTCACCTTCTCTCCAAAAAAAGAGCCCATTGAACGAATCCTGACACTCAGGTTATTATAAGAACCCCCTTTTCTTCAAACCATTTATCACACGTGCATCGATGGGTAACGGCGAATAACCATCTATATCGAAAGAAATGGTGAACAGAAATTAGTATAAACGGTTTTTACTCTCCTTTTTTTTGTGAAAGTGTGTTTGCTCCTTTTTGTGCATAAGAACCTACCGATCAGCTTTGAAGGATAAACAAGCACAAATGCGGCAAATATACCGCTAAAAGGAGGGTTTTTCTTCGTCCCCCGGACTACTTACTACTTTGCAAACATGAAAATATCGTGAAAAATGATCCTAAATTACCGGTACCTGCTACCCCATGTTCCATTAAGCCTCACCGTTCGTGCTAACGCAAGGAACTATTTGGACTGAAACAAAAGGGGGGGGGGGGGAATCATCCCGCATCTTTTTTTGGACAGACTCCATCCACAAAATTAATCGTCAGAATTTTTAATCTCTATACACCCGTATAGTGTTGTTTTAAGCTCATGCGTGTCAGCCATTAAATAGTCGAGTGTAAGAACATTTTTATGTTGTGTGTATCACCGAAGGCAATCCCAAATACCCAGGGTTCAGTATATCAGTCAAGGATGCCACAAAATATTTTGAATATAAAACAACATTTTCAGCAATAGCAGCAGTAGTAGTAAAGCCTGTGAACCCCCAATCAGACACGGATCCGTATTTCACGGGATATACAGAATTTTCCCATATTGTCTGACTCATAAGTGGATACAGGCTCCTCGAACTGACGGGGTGAATTACTGAGGATATAAATTTTAAACGGGGATGGCGAATTTCCTGTTCCACCATCTCGCCTATGCCAATACTACAAATTTTTCACTGAACGCGGAGGTGGGCGGGATCGATCGCCCCTACCCCCTCCCTTTGTATCAGCCTATGGTCCGACTCTTAGGAGGGGCAATCACTGCCCTCTGTATGTCATAACATTTTAGGGTATCGTCGAAGTTTCTTCAAATTGGGCAGGGGCTTCGCTGGATATTCAAAATTCAGAACCAAGTTGTAGTCAGTCGTCCCTGATTTCGTTTAGCAACTGTTCTGGTTCGAACAAGGGTGCAATTGGTTTTGTTCGAACTTGATGAGCAAACAAAATACTTAAGGCCGCTACACACTACTCACACGTCAGAGTAATGTGTAGTGGCCTTTAGTCCTGCGTTCGATTTCTGTACAGGCAAAAAGTCATTGCGTAACGTTCATGCATTAAACGAGATAGTATATTCGCAAGACCGAAAGATACTGCACATTGAATGACCGAAAATCTTTTATTCAGTCGGCTGCCCCCCTCCCCCACAAAGTACTTACTTCGCCCTTCCTGAGTTAGTTCCAAAATTGATTTTAATTGGAACACCGTATTTGTCACACATATACATTTTTTTCCTGACTTGCATGTCTGGGGGGCACAATGATGATGATGTCAATTCATATATACATATATATATATTAGATCAGTCGACTCCATCTTTGACGCTGGGGGGGAGGGGTGCACGCCCCCCGTATCTCCACCCATGGGCCCGGTACGAAGAAAACTTCCAAGATCGATCAAGTCCACTCTAGTATGGATCCAGGGCAGTATGTCGGCGAAGGTGAATTAGTGGGAGTGTAGGGCGCACGCGGCGAATATGCGTCCCGTATTTTACGGGACAGGACAATTATTTGTCATTGTTTTTCTGGCTTCGCATGAGGGGAGGGGGAGCGGTCACCCCTCCCTCCTACCTATATCCCTGTATCGTGCCTGGCTCACAACAAAAATTATTTTCGAGGTGTGCTCCAATGACTAAACGAGTAATTTTAATGATTAGTAGTTAGAATTTCGGGACCCGGTCATAGGCGGAGATAGACTTGCATGTCTGGGGGGCACAATGATGATGATGTCAATTCATATATACATAAATAGATTAGATCAGTCGACTCCATCTTTGACGCTGGGGGGAGGGGTGCACGCCCCCCGTATCTCCACCCATGGGCCCGGTACGAAGAAAACTTCCGGGACTATGTGTTGTACAACATTTGTGTTTGGTTCATAAGTGTATAAATAAAGACTGGTTAATATATACTTGCTATAGATCAGTAGTCCCCAAACTGTGCTCCACGGAGCATCTCAAGTGCTCCACAAAAATTTCTTACTCCCTGAACATACTTGTACTTGAATGGCAGAACGTATTTTTAAACCTCAAAAAAGCCTGTTCGAATGAAGCACAGGGAAAATACGAAATACATTTATTCACGTGAGAACACTTGTAGGTACTTCTTTGAACACAGATAGCCTTTAATTTCTTCTCTTTTAATTTTTGTGTATGTATTTAGAGAAATTTCGAATTTTTTTCAATGCATTTCCTCCTATTACTACAAAACACTTTTTTATTTTTCCCAATCACATCCTGCAAACATTTTGGAGCTCTTCAACTGATATACTGTTCAAAATATCGTTTAGCCCATGGACCACTGCTTTTGCGTTTCCAAATTCTTTATCATGAAAGTCCCTCTTGATATCACAAGAAAAAGGTAAAAAGTATTTAGGGAATTGTGGGTCCCCTGAATTTGTCTCAATGCGAAAAATAGATCTCGTAAGCTCTGCTTGTGTGGGGTTCATCTTACCTGGTATGTAATCATTTACCTTGCAGCTTTTTAAGATTTTTACTTATTATTATTTTGATAGGAGATTGTTGATTTCCATGGACCTCTCTCTCCTCAGAGGACAGGCACACCTACAACGTGATGCAGCAAAAAGAGTAGTGATCTCTCCTAACTTAGATACTACACTAATTTTTTCAGTGACTTCATATGCATTATTCATAACAAATTATGTTTATCATTAATTAAATGCCTTTCTACGACCTATTGTGTTGGAAATTTTTGTCTATCGTGCTTAGATTTCAAGATAGCATAAAAAGTTCTTGAATTTTTCACCAGGTGGCATTCTGACCTTCTTTATCATTTGGCACATACTCGCATTGATACACCACTACGCAGCTTTCATGATCATATCTGCCATATTTCAGGAGTTATTCAAGATTATGTGAAATTTCCAATGTTCTTTATTTCTCTCATTTTATCCTTTTTTTGCTCCCGAGCATCCCAAAATGATTCATAGAGGTAGAAAATGATTATAAGAGGCTGCGCATGTCATTATACATGAGATCTTCAAGTGGTCATAACTTTTGAATGGATAAAGATAGAGCGATGGAAGAAGTGTCTAGGTATACTAAATTAAACATGCGCTACACGATAATAAGAATCAAAATGCCATCTGGTGGAAAATTCGTGAACTTTTTCAACTTGTCTTCACAAATCAATGAGTTTTAAACAAAATTACAGCTTGAATTTGTGAAATTATATTTAATGAGATGATAATACATAAAGCTTACTCAGAATGTGTACACTGGCTGTCAAAAATTTTAACATTCAATATTACGTCTCTCTCTACCTCTACTTTCAATCATCAATGCCTTGTAAAATTTTCTTCAAATGCTTCGGGGGGAATTACTTCCGGTTCAAAATTGAGAAATGCAAATTTAACTATTTTGCATTTTTTGACTGTAAATTGGATTGGATTAATCTTGAATTTTCATGTTTCTTAAAATTATAATTTTATAGATGTAAGATTATTGTAACTGAATTGAAGCTGATACTTTTGCATGTGTAGTTTTAACTCTGAAATGCTTACGTAAAATTTTATTACTTTCGAATACACTCTCTGAACCTCTTTCCAGACAAGAGCGAGATATCTCAGTCAAGAGTAAATAAAATCTATTCTTACGTAAGTGATGAAACAGTCATAACGATCATTAATACAAGGTAATACAAGGCCACGCTCCGTTGCGCATTCGCATAGAGCTTGGGCTAGGAAAAAAATAGAATCCGGTTCACCTACTTGTCTCTTTGTCAACTAAATCACTTGACAACATGACAACTAAATAGCGTGTGAATGACTCTTAACGTCTGCATACATTATAAAGTATTTGACGACTTAAAATTTAGTTAACGACCAAAACTACTCGACATGTGTAAATGGCCGTTTAGACGGCCCTGCCCGTTACTGCTCTGCAGCTGCACTCTTTAGAATTTTTCCTTGAAATAGACATGAAAATCAAGAAATTTACTTACTCTGGTGATGACTAGACCTGCTAAATTTAGTGGCCACTCACGAACGCGAGCAAAAACAAACGTTGGCTGAACCTCCCAACACAGATATTACTTTCATATCAAACACACAAAACAAATGAAAAGTAATTGCACTCATTTTTTTATGTATTTTTTTATTTTACACTTATTAATTTTTTTTATTATCTATTGTTTATTTTTAGTAAGTACAGAAAACGCATATTAACTGAAATAAACCACACAGTCAAATAAAGTACTGGCGCCTGCTCCGAATGGAATCCTTCTACCACAACTGAACACTTTTTTCAGGATCTAAATCCTCTAATGATATTTTAGTGCACACACACACACACACACACACACACACACACACATTTTTTATGAAAACCCTGTTTCGTAGAAAATCTTTTTCATTGAGCGTGAACTATCGTTGGTATGATGGTTTTTACTTTGCCCCATACTCTTTCTACCTTGGCGTTACTTGGTGGAATCGTCGACAGAGTTTGCGATACCATTTTTATCGTCTCAAACTTGGTGTTAACTTTGGAGAAATTATTTTCTCCAACGGTGATTCAACAGATATTGATGGTTCCAAATGTGTGTATCGGTACATTATACTCTCTCTCGCTCTCTTCTGACCTTTTCCTACTCAAAATGCGATCTTCCTTTTGGGAGACCAAATTTCAGCTCACTGTCTCAATGTTGTCTGGCTTCTAGTCCGCAAGTTATCAAACCCATTCGCTCACCAATAAGGTGTTAAGCGAGATGACTCGCTCCGATGGATATTTTATTTCACAATAAGATTCTCATTTCTTTTCCTTTTTGTATCCTGTGTATATAATATGGAAAGTGTAAGATAATATGATGAGATGGCAGGGGGGGGGGGGTCCTCAATTGCTTTTAAAACATACCTCCATCCTAATATGTGTACATTCATTTTAACTAAACCCCGAAACTTTTCTCCAACTCCCAACCCCATCTCGTCTGTAATCACCACAAAATTTGTTAATCGCAACAGTAGTCCGGGGAAAATATGTTGTAAAAGTTTTGTATGTGTTTTTTTGTTTTTTTTTTTTGACACAAAATAAAGTGTTTCAGACTCTGCCACGAAGCTGGGCTGGAAGAGAGCAACGGGGTAAGTCCAGTGGCAAAGTTCTGGCGTTCATTCATTCATTGTCTCAATGTTGTTGTAACAATTTGACTGACTGAGAAAATGTGATGATATCTAATTTTTGAGCCAAGCAAACACAATTTCATTTTGAAGGGCCATCTTCTCAAAAAAAAAAATTTCTATTTATTCCGCTTTCTTTTTTTCAAACCTAGCACAACTTCTATCGCCATGGGCAACTACTGATTGAGTTGTGCCGGAAGCGTGAGTACTTAACAATCTGAGTGCATATATTGCGTTGCGTGTGAATATTTTTAGTACTGCCATCAATATTTCACGGGGAGATCGGCTCGCATTCGCTCTTCGAAGTTGGGAACCACAGAAAACCGACTTCAGCCGACCACCGCTGTCGCGCCGATGGGGTTTTTTCCGCTGCCAAGTGGCGTAACCCATGAAATGTTTCCTTTTAATTTGATGGATTTTTTTCCCCCATCTTCTAGTTTGACACTGTGTGAAATTGGTATAGTGACCAGAGCGGAAAAATCCGTCTTCATTCTTAACTGTGTAGTCGCGACCCTTAATTTTCACCTTTACCTTAAAAGCCCGGCCTTTCACGATCAACTAAAAAAAAATTCCTCATATCATTGATTAACATTGTTTCTTCTTCCAGCCGGTCAACAATGGAATGCGAGGGCGGGGTCTCGGATCCTAGGAGCAAGAACCTCGTTAAGTGACCCTCACTCACACCACAGTGAAGATCACAAACCGCGATTATAATATAAAAGAACACAAGATCTGTATGACGATATTATAATTATCGACGCGGGGGTACAACAAATAAAAAAAAAAGAATAAGGACCGACAAGACAATGAGAAAAAGGACTTACGTTGGCGAGGTCGGTCCGGAGAATCATCATCAAGGACGAAGAAAAAATAATAATAATAAATAATAAGTAATGAAAAAATGTGAGTAAAAGAATCTATTCTTCCGTTTTTCTTCTTTCATAAAGGTTTTCCCTGTTCTTCATTTTTTATTATTATTATTTTAGCTTCCATGCTAGACAGAGAGAGAGAGAGAGAAGGATCTAGAAAAGTGGGACATTGACCCTCCTCCCTCCATTACAAAAAAGAAGAAGAGAAAGAACAGAAAAACCGTATTAAATAATAATAAAAGAAAGAGCAGACGACAGACGCGGTAGCAGGCAGAAGAAAAAGTCTTTCCCCCCTTTTTTTTTGTATTTTATTTGTATTTTATTTCTTGCTTCTGGCAGACATTCCGTCTGGGGTCCCCCCCCCCGATTCTCCTTCACGCTCTCTGGCTCTTCCCTACTCGGTGCCTCCCCCTTCCCCCCATCCATCTTCTATGTATGTATTAACTGATGATGATGATTCCTCTCTCTCTCTCTTCGCGTACACACGTAGCGTCGTCACGTGATCGGATCCTACAGCGTGGTTTTTTTGGCAGGAGCAGTCGTGACTTCCTCCCTCCCCCCCCCCCCGTTTTTTGAATTGAGAAAGGGTGATGGGGGGGGGGAAATTGAAAAAAATTGATGTATATATATTTATATGGTTTGTTGGCAACGTGCCAATGAAAGGGGAGGGGTCTTGGAATAGTGATAAAGAGTGATGATGATTGGTTTGATGAGATGACGTCATTTTATGAAGGGGGTGTGGGGGGGTATGTATATTTCAATTAGTTGGGGAATTTGGAATTTATTTTCCGGGGTTATTGCTGACGGAAGTCAAGAAGAGGATAATATGTTGTTGTTGTATAGAAATACCCGGAATACGCTCTCTGAGATGCCGTGGGTATTTGAGTCATCCAATAAATTTTGTGATGGGGCAGAGACTTTTCCATCCAGGGCCTGTTTTTCACATGGTTAAACGATGCACTTGCTCAGGGCTAACAAATTTTCAGGGTACCACCTTAGCTGCCTTTTGTATTTTAGCCACAGCTTTACACGCCCAATGCTGTCTTAACGCACGGGCCCACTCGGGCACGGTCCGGGGGCCTCTAGAGTAGAGGAGCCTAAGAAAAAAGTCGTAGTTGAATTTTTCGAGAATTTGCCGGGTAGGGCCTCTGAAAAATCACTTGGCCCGGGAACCCATGCTGTTTATATGACGGTCCTGCACATGCCCCCCTACCCTGCGTCCGCCTCTACCTCAAAGAAGACTACATATAAAGGGCACCAAAATGTAATATTTGAACAGGGCCAAAATTAAGATAAGGCCCTACTTTCCCCTCTCATGGTCTTCCCCCGCTTCCTGCAGCAGAAGCCTTATAAAGCAGAGGGTTTCATCCTCTTTCTACTCGCTCGCACAGCCTGTACTCACTGCCCCTTACACCCTACAGCAGTGTGTTTAGGCTGGGATTTTTGGCTTTCCCCCCAAAGCCAGACTTTTCACAGGCCCCCCTTACAGTGAATTTATAGCCCTCACTTGGCAGTAAATTGCCCATAGTGATAGACCGGAGTTGTGCTCGGTTTGAAAGAAGGAAAAGTGAATTTAAAGCACGAAAAAACAAAAAATGACTAGCCCTGGGCGCCAGCGCTAGAGCCCTGTCAGCCACCACCCTTGTGGGGGGGGGGGGCATGCCTGTGCCCATCATCAAAAAAAGGCAAGTTTGACGTACTTATGGCAAGTTTGACGTACGAATGCATGAAACCAGGATGATTTCAATCCCTGAATGCAATTTATACGAGGTGTTTAGTTGGAACGGTGATCAAGTGCTCGCGAGCACGAAATCAGACACGAACATCGAGCACTCTTGACAAATTTACATGCTTACTCCCAGTTTTAACTATATATGATTTTCATGAGTTCCCCCCCCCCCGCTTTCTTTTGAGGCCCGGGCAGTGCGCGAGTGTCCCCCCCCCCCCCCCATGCGTTAAGACGGCACTGTTAATGCCACACAAAGGACTCGGAATCACTTTTGGATCATCGACGAATTTTGAAAGACACGAAATCCGCGAAATTTCCAAAAAAAATTCGGTTCGGGGGAGGGGGGGGGGGTCAGCATACAATCCACACACACAAGTAAATTACGTATTCGGTGGTCATTCGTCTAAAAATACTTTCGTGCATTCAGCTTTATTCGGCAACGTGGACAAGATCATGCTGCGCCTGCATCAAATTAGGATGGCAGTCACGTAGAAATAGAATAGGGAAAAAAATCTCGCCAAAAACGCGGGAGCGATACCATTAAAATGAGAGAACAGAACATTCCAATGAGAAAGTCCGCCATTCCCCTCACCCAAGGTTTTATGTATGTGGCACGTACATTTATATTTTAAAACATGCTGGTGTATGTGCAATACTCGTCGTAGTATATGCGTATTCACACATCGCCATACATGGCTTCCGTAACTAGAGGGAGGGCAAAAAATAGATTCTTCGAGGATACTTGTCTGTAAAACGACACAAAATGAGCGGTTGCGGTCTCCCGCTAACAAAAAAATGTCTCCTCTCATTATCATCATGATTTTTTTTTATACACAACGTGTGGCTCCCACATTTAAATCGATTTGATTCAAAAAATCGATAAAAGGAGAGATTTTTTTGGTTCTGTTATTTGAAATCATTCATCATAAAAAAGGTCGGGGTGAGGTTCATTAATATAATGAGAAAAACATTTTCCAATGAATAAATGCAGTGGTTTTCAAAGTGTGTGTGGCTGGTGGCTCCCGGGGGTGTCACACTCTGACAAAGGCGGGGATCCAGAGGAGGGTGGTGAGGCGATTCCCCATTTCAGAAACCGGATGATATGGCAGAAATCTGTCTGTCCCTTAAATGCGAGATTATCTCTCGAGCCTATACGAATGATCACCCTGTGCCCGCGCCGGCTCTGACCGAAGATATCGATGTGGACCCTTGATGGTCATTAGTAGAGCCCGGATTATATGCACTAAAAAAGTGGAGAAATATGCTCCAAAAATATGCAAAGATACACATAAAATCCCAAAATATACACTAAAAAATCATGTCAAAAAGTTAAAAATGATCGAAAATGATAAAATATGCATTTAAAAAATCACCATGCAAAAAAAAAAGCAGATATGCTTTTAAAATGAATATTTTCTATTTCTCAGTGCAGTGGTTCTCAACCGGTGCTCCGTGTGAACAGTCCAGGTGCTCCGCGGCCGCTCGAGGAAAATATAAAAACTGTAAATTTGAAGAAAAAAAATAATTATAAATATTTTTTAGTAATCAGCAACTTTGATGAATAAATAAAAAATATGACTACGGGGCTCCACCATACACATTATATACTAGAAAGGGCTCCGCGAGTCAAAAACGGTTGAGAACCGCTGTCTTAGTCCACACACACAAACACACACATATTCATTTACAAATAATATCCCCACATATACTGCATATTTAAAAACTACATATTTTTTATTTAGGCACTTATTAATTTCTAGTTTGTTGTAGCTGCTCAGTAACTAAATAACGGTAACAAAAGAATTTTAAATTATTACACTACTAATAATTAGACCATCTCTAATTGACATATCTCTAGAAGTATTTTATCTTTATTTTATTATCTCTATTTTAAGTAGCCTTAAAAATAGAGCACTTGATGTTTGGAAAATATGAACATTTCTATTAATTCACCAAATTCCACCTCCGCAGAAAAACCGATGCTATAAAAAAAAAAAAAAATACAGTACCCCCCCCCCCCCCTTAAGATGCGGTTAGAACTCCTTAATACACAGGCTGGCGCATGCGGCATTCTGGTCCTTTTTGTAGCACTGCATACTATCATCGCATTGTAGGGTCCTTTCAACGCTCCTATATATTAGTTAAATTTATTGTGTTTTTAGTTGTTTTTATCGATGTTTTTCGTGAAATAACTTCAGAAATGCCTTGTTGTTCGGCTCCAAAGTGTTCTAATTCCGACAAAAAAGGTTTTAGAATGTTAAGATTTCCGGCGGAAAACGAACGACGCGAGAAGTGGATCGTGAACTCCAGGAGAGACGATTTCATACCAGGAAACGGAGCTCGCCTGTGTGAAGTGAGTTAAATTTGATTATTCTGTGTGAATTTTATTTTTTCAAAATCGTATTTGTGATAATGATTTTAAATGAGAACTATATGAAAAAATAAATCGTTTGGAGGTAGCAGACGATATTTGGCGCCATTGCTCACGTGTTGTGTTTAGATATAAAAGTTATGGTGATTTTCAATCCTTTTCCCGGTTTTTTGTTCCGTTGATTTAAGAGAAAAGATGCATAGGTACATAATTTTGACCAAGAGAACTAATTTAAATTCAAATTATTTATGAATTTATCGTGGAATGCTCACTTTCTCGGCTCTTAGTTTGGCGATTTATCGCTAAATTAATTCCATGTTCAGCTTAAATCATTATCTTGCTTGGAAAAAGGTTTTTAAATTTTTTCCCTCGCACTACATGCATGAGTTTTGAAACAAATACCTCATGGATTAAATTTTGCCCATGCAAAAACTGGTTTTTTCTTCTTTCTCAAGAATAATACATTCCAATTTCTTTGGGGTTTCAAGAAAGTATGATGGAAAGTAATTTTTTCAAATTCGGAATTTAAAATTTCTATTTTTTTTTAAATTTTAGACATTTTTATAATTTTTCTTAAATTTAAACATTTTTAAAATTTTCAATGAATCTCAAAAATTCTATCTATATCCCTATAATAGCTTAGTAAGTGTGAAAAATTGCATAACAATGTCAAATCATTCGACAGTAATCAATTTGAGAAAAATGCATTTAAGCATGCATCCTATATATGGATAACTTTTTTTTTTTAAATATTTTTGTCATATTTTGTTGATATGACCAATATATAATGAAAGACAGATTCTTAATTATTGGGTCTAGTAAACTATCTTAAGAAATATAATACCTGCTATATGGTAACTAAGCTATATATACACTCAATCTAGGTACTGAAGTTATAAAATAGGCTCCCCCACTTTAGTGAGTGCGCAGGTGTAACTATTTATCACTCTACCAACATTATTTCACGCATTCATTCCTCTGAATACGAGAAATTTGAAAGATTCTAAAACTAAGTGTAATTTATCTGAATATCTTTACATAAATTTGTCTTTTTCATCTTTTAGTCACCTGCAATTTCTATGTTATTCTTTTAAATTATTGGATGAGTAATGGTAAAATTCTGAAAATAGTTTGCTATACGTATCGGCATCTATCTATTGTACACAATGAATTACTGTGTGGTGTCAGAAAAAATTACATTATGCACTTACACTAATAATGTTATAGAGCCTCAGTGTCTTTATATTTTTAAGAAAAGTTTGTGTTTCATTTTTACTCGTCATTGCTTATTTGTTTACTTTTTAGATGAGGAGAGAAAGCTTGGTTCGGAGGATACTAGCTACAGGCAAATATATTTATTAAAAGGAATCAATGTGTGTATTTTATTGGTGATTATCTATCCTAATGTAGTGATGCTTTTATACATTTATTAGGATTTTAAGATTAGCTTATTATTGGCCCATGGCTGCAACCGGGTGGGGGGGGGGCATGTGGGTCTGGTGCCCCAGAAGGGGTGCAGAATTCGCCCTTTAACTGTTTCTACATGCAAGGGGGTACCAAAATTCTGGCTTGCCCGGGGGACAAAGTATTTTGTTGCGCCCCTGTATTGACCTATTACTAGGGTCAAAGATAACGAAATATAGTATTTACCATGTACGCGTAGACTATTTTTTTGCCATAATTGTAATTTTCAATTTTCAGTAGAGTTTTTATCTTGGTTCTCTTAAAGTATTGCTTTTGAATATATATATATTTTTTTCCAGATTAATTGGTGTTGGGTCACGCAGTTTCAAGAAAAGAACTATATTTCTATTATTTAAGCATATTTTTTTTGTAATTCCCAAAGTTTACTGGTACTCTAAAGCAGCGTAATAATTGATTACATGGTGTAGAAAATTATGTGAAATTGTGAATGATATTTGTAAAATCTTGTTTTCATCAGTTATGTACATTATGTTTGAATATTTTTTTAATAAATAAATTTATTCACTCATTGAGCTCGTCAATTTACATTATTGAACCTGTGTGTGCTATTCAGAATTTGTAATTTACTGAAGAAAATTCTGATAAAATAAATGCTCCTAAAATATTTAAGAATGTTTTTACTAAATTTCCAATATCTAGAGGCAGTCGTTTATCAAATCCTTAACTTCACACAATCATTTAATATCCAGAAGAAATTTTCTTAATGTAATCTAAATTGACTATATATTTTTGTATGCCACTTTTATCCTGAAATTAAGGATCGGGGTAAGGGATATATAGGAATATTTTATTTTCACTAAAAAACTGAAGAATTTTTTTTTTTTTGCTATATACTTTTGTGTTTAAGATTAATTACTTGATCGTCATCACACGAACTGTTACGAATTCAACCTGTTGTTTATCAATAATTTCGTGAAACGTGGTTTATTTCCCATAGTAAATCTGTTCCTGGAAATTCCTCGTTTCTCCCACAAATTGAATTTTCCATACGCATTTGCCAAGCATTTTTAGCGCGCGGGGAATTCTGTTAGGTTGCTATGCCAGATTTACCGAAGCGATTGTTTTTCCCCCTCTGTTTGGCGGTCATTTCCGAAGCGACGATTTCGTGCAGCAACCCTTCGGCGAGGACCAGAATGCCTGATGGTTCCGCTCGTATATGAAGGCGTCTTAGATGCGGTCACCCTTCTTTTACTGCCAAGTAGTATTTTCCCCTTGTATAATAGAAGTATGCATTTCAAACCCCTGATCAACGGTCACCCATCTTTTACGAACGAATTTTTTTTTTGGCCCGCCGGTGACCGCAAAAGAGAAATTTTACTGTATTAATAGCAATATTTATTTGAAAAACTAAAAAAAAACTGATTATGTTTAAATAAACCTTCAGAAAATATGCACTTATTCTGAAAATTCTTTGATTTTATGCATTTATATGCATTAATGCTAAAAAAGACCAATATATGCAAATGCATATGTACATATGCATTTGCATATAATCCGGGCTCTAGTTATGAACAAAAGTGACTAAGATCAGGGCCGTCTTAAGAGCATTATTGGCTCCCGGGCCGATTGGTTTTTCTGAGGCCCTACCTGGAAAATTCTCGGAAATTTCAGTTAGTTCTCATTTTTGTGAGGCCCCTGCTCTCTTGAAGACCACGGGCCATGCCCGGGTGAGCCCATGCGTTAAGACGGCACTGACTAAGATAGGCACCATTTTTACATGGTTAATAAGTATACAAAATATGGGCGTTATATGTAGAGTCTGAGTACGAATGACAATACTTCTGTGTACTACTCAGCGTTCTGCTACGTAAGAAAAAATCCCCATGTTGTATAAAGAAGCATGATGTATTTTCATTGCGTTCACAGATATTGAAATTCTGCTCGCCAAGAAAGAACCGGTCTATGCAGGTGAAATTAAACACAATATGCCCAGTATCTGGAAAATGAAAAGAATAATTTAATAATGAGCAGATCATTAATCAAAGGATCATTTAACGATATACACAGTATATATATATGTGAATAAAAATATAAAAATTTTATTCAGCCCAACATAATTTTTTGATACGGCAGGGGTTCCGATGTGTGTAACGATATTATTTATTATTTACGTACTCAATATGCGAGAGAAAGCGTTGAAGTAGGCTTACCAGAAATTCTCTCCTAAATGTACACATGAGGACGCATGCGCGAGCATCTTCGGCTATGTTCCTTACATATGCTTACAAGATGGCGTCACTATATATACCAATAATGACCAACAATTGTTTTCCAACCAAAACAGAACCACTTCTCCCGAGCTTCTCAACGGAGGGTATTTGTCAATTATCAAGCTTTGTGAGTGCTGTTCCACTAATTTTTATTGCTAAACTTAATTGAAGGTAGACACATTGCGTGATTCTTGAACTACCCCAGGGTGCTATGATAAATAGCAGGTGTCGCTTGGGGATATGCCTCATTTTTCCACATGGAAATTTGAGCAATTGACAATGACCACATAATTTTATGTCACTCCGACGAGGGCTCTGCCCAGCCCCCATCCTCTCCCGAGGTGGATTTATCGTTATTATTCGTTTTGGGGACTGTGGGCTATACAAATTTTACCACCCTTCACTAATTCTAGTCTAGCTTTCTTGGCCACTGTGCGGTCTAGTGGGCATCACTCTCGTCCTGAGGATCCAGGTTCAAACCTCATTGACGGCACAGTGGTGGTCGGCGGAAGTTGGTTTCCTGTGGTTCTCCAGCTTCGAATGCGAACCGGTCTCCCGTTTGAGAGCAAGTAGACCTGCAACACGATACTGACATAACATGAAAATTCAAGCATTTCCATCTTTACTCCAGAAAATGGAAGACAGATGGCAGCACGAACACAAAACGAGCACAACTCGACCATATCAATATGTTAGGGTATAGTGGTAGTAGTTTCCCAACCTTTTTTGTCCCATCGCCCCCAACGCAATCTAACCCATAGGATCCTATGTTAAACCCGTAGCTTCTACCGCCTCCATCGAACCCCAGGGGGCGTTAACGCCCACGTTGGGACCATTTGGTCCCAGTCGTGGGTAGAGCTCGAAGTGCCTGCTTTGTGTCCAGGATCTCCTCTTAATTCCAAACACAGACCCTGTGAAAATATGGCATTTTCTTCTCTAATTTTTTAAATATTGCACATGACCGAGTGATCTCATTTTGTGTGTAAGAGACGTTGGAATGCGTGCGCAGCTGTCATGACTTTTCAAAGCAACGTGTGGTACAACTGGGCGCGTGAGAAGAATCAACTCTTTCTCTCTCTCTCTTATTCTGTGTGCGTGTGAACAAACATAGCACCATAGAAAAAACCGTGTTCTTTCAGCTTAGTTGTGGCTGTCAAAAAAGGAAAGGCACGAATCTTTTCTAAATGGACTCCTTTCTTATTGCTTGTACATCATTCAGTTCAAGTTCGAAGATTTGTGGTGCGTTTATAAAAGAGCAAGTAACTCACTCATTCAACATTAATTGAGGGAAGGGAGATGGATGTTCAACATAACTATGACGGTTATACAGGGTGTTCTGTTAATGGTCCGACAAACTCAGAGGGTTGTTAGTAGGCATCAAGAGGAACAAAAATTGCAATGGAACATGGTGTCGCAAACCACGATGAGAGGGTGAAAATTGCGAAAAACGCATTCAAGCTCAGAATGCAGAGGAGACGAAAGGTTGATGTCAGTTGATCTCTGAATGCGTTCGTGGGTTCGCTCACCATATCTGACGTGAGCAGCGTCACGAAACGCATGCGCTGGGGTAGGATCACGCGCTGCGGACGACATAAATTAGCGCTATTACGGTAGTAAACACGTGTAGCAGTTAGTTGTCTGTTTCAATGAGTATCGTGATTGCTGACTATACGAACGAGGAATACGCTGATATGCATTTACGGTCGAGCAGATGGCAATGAGCGCTTAACACGGCGGATGTACCAACAGCAATATCCGATGCGACTTTGTCCGCCACGTCGATCGACTACTACGGGAGACGAGGATCTTCCACCACCACGGCGTGAGGCAGGGACACCGCGCAATGTACGCACTCCTCAAATGGAAGAAACCGTGTTGCAACGGTTTGTCGATTCCCCGTCGATAAGTGCACGAGCATAAGGTTGCAGCTGAACTCGATGTTCAGCACACGGCGGTCTGGAATCGCGTCCGGGAATCGTTTTTACGTCGTTGTAGACTGTGCAATGACGTCAGCGGTCACCGCTTTTCCAACAACTCTTGTAATAATTAATCAAATAAATATTTGTTGTAGTTATTATTGTACTTTTCGTCGTTCCAGCGTGACGTCGAAACCTGCATGCGTTTTTCGCGATTTTCGCCCTCTCAACGTGGTTTGCGACACCATGTTCCATTGCAATTTTCGTTCCTCTTGATGTCTACTAACAACCCTCTGAGTTTGTCGGTCCATTAACAGAACACCCTGTATACAGAGTGATTTGGAACACATGGACAAAACTTTAAACTTTAAGGAGTGATAGAACCCATCTATACAAGCAATTTTCGTCGTGCAATGTTTAGTCATAACGTAAGTGGCGACCGCTAGATGACGCTTTCATTGAATGCACGACGAGGTGATTCTGCCACTTATCGTCATTTCTATAATGTAGTGTTTCTCAAACTTTTGTCATCTGTAGTTTCTTGCCGAATTCATTCATCTGCGGCTTCCCAGAATAGTTTGGTGGATGTTTTCTCATATAGAAGAACCACTTCTTATCACATAGATAGGTTTTCCTAGGAGTAGGTTTTATGCACCGCGTGCAACGTGAATCGCCCAGTGCCACACGCCTTTCACTCACTAATAGGAGAAGCGATATGACTGTTTTTCTACAGAGAGCAACAGGCTTCATGCTAGCGCTTTACGTCTGGCGTGATTGGCCGACTGCTTTTGGAGGAGTCAAATACGTCGTCCTCGTGCGCCACGCGTTTCGCCGTCATTTTTGTTGCGTTTTCTTTCCCTTCTCTTTAGACTGGAGCATGCAGACGACAGAACAGCTGATACCCCTGAAAACACAAACGCTTAACGTAATAAAGTTGCACGTTTCTGCCGACGTGAAGTAGTCCTATTCGGTTCACGCTGACCGAAAAAAAAAACCTGCTCCTGAGAAAACCCGGCTTAAATAGGCACACAAATCAATATCTCCAGATCACCGTGACAGACAAAGAATAATTTTGTCTTGTATGTGATAGAATCTGGAATTGAGTTTTTTCCAATCTAGAATACACCAGTCTCATCAATCAAGCTGTAATAAGATATAAATTGACGTCTATATGGCCGGCATCTGGCACTGATGACAAAATTTTGCGAACTTTTGGTATAACATTACACGTTCAAGGCACCCTTTTGAAGGAAGAAGTTCAAATGTCTCGTCGTGGGTGATATTGAGTCACTTTAGCCGTCAGCGGCACCCTAAAATGCTGCGACACACCAGTTGGTACCTAATCGCTACTTTCAATAGTCCTTCTTCCCGAAACTTGTCACATTCCTGGACGATCTAGCGTCATACAGGTTGGAAATTAACGTGTCATCTCCGAGAAAAATAATAATTGCCCCAAGAATGACAAGCCCAATTTTTTTTCATAATCCAAGTCATATCATGATGCCTGTAACAAAAAGTATTGGAAACCGAAACTATATAGAGTCAAAATTCGTTTTAAGTTTTGCAACACCCATTGCAACCTGTCATTACGATCTTGTGGCTAAACAAGCAACCTTTTCCCTTTGAGATATCGTTTCTGTTTAGTATGCAACATTGATACAGCGTTGATATCGAAAGAAATTTATGGCGGGTTACGGAGATGCCAGTCACTATGTATAATAACCCGTTCGGTTTTTTCTTCTCTCTCTCTCTGGATGTAACTATTACTATAACACGGTAATAAATGTAGGTGGCGATGATTGACAAGCGGTCCTCCCCCTGAAGCAATAGCGGATATGATGCTTTTTCCTCTCTCTCTTATTTTGTCGGACTTGTTTCTTTATGTAATGTTATGACCCATCTTCCAAAGAACATGCACGAGTGAATGAACTCTTCTATACGTCTTCTCATGTTTAGCAGTGACTTCTTTGTGGTGCTGGTGAAGATCAAGACCACCTATATATTCCCTGTTCTAATCGCACCTTACTAGTAATTGTTGCCGATGTTGTATGTACTACCCATGCGTGCATCAAGGAAACATTCAACTAACAAGCTCAGGTGCCTTTTCACAAATACGTGTGGTGTCGGCTATTCTTTTTTTGTTCAATTGAAAATATCTCATGTTTCCAGTTCTAATGATCGAATTTAAAACAGCACCATCCATGATACACTTCCATCATATTCACTTATGCAACTCTTTGACATAGAAATTCAATGTTGCGCGTCATTGCAGGCGTCTTTCCTAAATATGTGCTTGATATACACAAGAGTCGCATTATTATGTCACCCCCGCATAAGCGGATACAGACGGGGGGAATGTCCACCTTCGCCCTTTCGCCTATTCAATAAACAACTTTCCGCCCCTCTGTATCCGCTTACGCATCACAGGCTGTAGTCCAGAACAACGGCTGTGTGCAGTACGACCCTTAACTAGGTAGTATGGAAGTGACGCAATGGGCTGCTAGAACGTTGTCAGACAGTTCAGGAAAACAAACTGATAGTTCAGTCGATAGCTGCTGGAAATAGTTTGGTGGAAAATGTATAGAATGAATATGAGCGGTGCTCTCTCTCGTGGAAATAGATTAAAGTACTGGGAAGTACGTACCTGGAAGTCTTATTTATTTCTTCCAACGATTTTCAGGCAATTCAGGGTCGCTTGACGTGTCACATTACTATTCTGGTAGGATGCCATTCATTCCAGGAATGATAAACTGCATTTATTGATTTAAATCAGGGATTCTTAATCAAGGGTCCATGGAGAGATCTCGGAGGTTCTGTGAGCTTGGATGACAAAACAGTTCACTTATTGTTTCCACATTGCTATATATTGAATATTATTTTAGAGTGGCCCGTGGTCTTCATTTTATTAGCTGGGGGGGGGGGGGGAATCCACGGACTTGATGTTATTGTCACAAAAGTTCCGTTTAACCCAAAAAATAATAACCCCGGATGTAAATGATCGACGAGGATGAATAAATAACAATTGAAAGTTGCTTCTAGAAGTATCGGTAAACAATAAAAAAATTTCTCATAGAATAATACTCTTATTACAAGCTTGTATGCTTTCAGCCATCAATATTCGCAGAGTTTATGTTCTCGAATATTTGTCATTGATGCTCGATATCCCCTTTAGTCATTTATAGTGGTTATATATTGTCTAGTTATGGTAAAACTTGAAGGTTCGGAGGCTCACCTCAGTCAACAAGCCATCGAGGGTAGACGCGTGGTCCAGGACCTGGCCTAGCGACAGCGGAGGGCTCACCCGAGCCAACAAGGAAAGACGCGTGGTCCAGAACCTGGCCTGGCCAAGGAGGAGGGCTCACCCGAGTCAACAAGCCAACAAGAAAAGACGCATGATCCAGGACCTGGCCTGGCCACAGTGGAGGGCTCACCCGAGCCAACAAGCCAACAAGAAAAGACGTGTGGTCCAGGACCTGGCCTGGCCACGGCGGAGGCTCACCCGAGCCAACAAGCTAATGAGGGAAAACGTGGTTCAGGACCTGGCGCTTGGCCGCAGAGGAAAAACAAAGGGCTCAAGCTCAATAAAGCTAAAAAAGACATCAGAAGAGCTCATCGGAATAAATTGTATATTGTATAATAGAAATATTTAAATCTTTATATACTTTCTTTTTTTTTTAATAATAATGTATTTTATATTTTATATGCATAATAAAGCACCCGACATCGCCCAGCCCCCTCATCCGGGCAAAGGCTAAAATTGACAATGGGCGATAGAGCCTGGGCGGTGCACGGAATGAAATGAAAAAAAAATGAAATGTCTAGTTACGGTAAAACTTGAATGAACATTTCAAAAAAAGGCATTGCCTCGACACCCTAACTGGCTGCTAGACTTCTAGAGTCAGATTCAACCGGATAAGACAGCAGTCATTCGTTATACGCCACCTAAAATGCCACACTTCGTGGGAAAGAAGCACTTCGCCAATTAGAAGAGGTCCAATTTTGACATGCCACGAAAATATAAGCATACCAAAGCAACTATGTTATAATTGGTACATGAGCATCCATTCATTCCTCTGCCATGTAGCCCCCTTTCGAAACAGGGGTTCGCTACATTTAAATTTTAAAACTTGAATGAACATTTTACAGACTGTTTTGTTTTATTGATACTGACATGCTTGTTTGAAAAACCGACAAATATCTGTACTATTTGAAAAACTTCAGAATAACCTGCAACGTCTTGACTGTAACGACTGATACATTTTCAGAATGCGTGTATCTCACTTTGTATTCACACCCAGCCAGTTCACGGTACTTACAGTATTTCATTAACTCCTTACTAGAGAACCGGAGGACCCCTGGAATTTAAAGAAAAGCCGACTCGATCAAACACACACACATGCAAATGACTTTTCTCGACCAAAAAGTTCGATTTTTTATAGACTCACCCCTCGGTAAAAAATGAAATAAAGCATATTTAATTTTGATTTTTGTGATAATTTACTCATCTACATGTTCTCTGAATTTTTTTTTCAAACATATAGCGCAACGTGTTTAAGGTGTTGCATTTTAGATGGCCAGCAGTGTATTCTGATGTCGTGGTCTTACAGACCCATCAAAGCGCATCTGAATCTTTTCATTTATGCTCAGGAACCCATTTATAATCGGTGTTGGATATTATATGACTGTCGTCTCTACGTAGGAGACCAGCAGCGGATTTCATAGCAGTTATAAGAAAGTTATTTCACCGCCGGAAGTGGATCGTTTTCCTCTGAGACGACGACCGACTTCCTCTTGTCTTGTTAAAAACCCTTCTCGTCGTCGTCGTCTATAAAAACACCAGTCGTAGCTTATCAACTTCCCTGCCCCCAATTTTTTTTTTTTCACTAAGAAGAAGAGCTAAGGAATCACATCGGGGCTCGAACCTAAATCAACAGGAAAAAGGTCCATTTGTGGACGACACACGACGGGGAAGGAAAATTTAAATTCGGATTCTCCGTAATTTGACCAAACATCCTGCGTAAGCAAAGATGGCTCCATCTCGTGTGTGTGTGTGTGTGTGTTTGTTTTTTGTAATGGTTTTTATCTGCGAGGAAGTGAATGTATAACATTGTAAAAACATCCTACTAACAAATTTAGAAAATATCTGACCCTGAGATAGATACGTCATAATATGTTTACTCGACTAATAGAATGCACGGAATTAGACTGATACAGTCGAATCCCGTTATAACGAACTCCAGAATACTGAATGAATCACTTCGTTGTAACGAATTTTCGTTATAAAGGAATTTCAGATTTTTACTATTTATTTAACATTTGCTAAAAGATTTCATTGTAGCAGCATAATCCGATCCTAAGGGGAAAAAATAGTTATTCACTTTCTGAATAATAAGATATGAAATTAAATTTTAAAAACAACACAAAGCAACTCAAATCAATTAGGGGTCATTCAAGTATTACGTCAGCATCGGGGGGGGGGGGGGGTTTCGGATTTGCTGACTTTTGATGACAAGGGGGGGGGGAGGAGGGTTTGAAAGGTTGCTTACGTCATCAACTATCCCTTTTTGAAGATATGAAATATTCTAAGCTGCTGACGAAATTTTGCTGACCGGGGGGGGGGGGGGGGTCAGTGTTTTGCTGACAAGTGTGGCGGGGGGGGGAAGGGGATCAAAAATGGCTGAAAATCTGCTTACGTAATACTTGAATGGTCCCTTTGGCCTTGAATTTTTTTCGCATAAGTTTCTCTTTGCATTTTTTGTTAATAACCAGCAAGTATTATTATTATTATTATTTTCTGCAGGGGGTATTGTGTAGAAATCGAGAGAACAAATTCCTACGCTTGCTCAAACAAATGGTCTGCACGGTTCTCTTGAGCTGAAAAATACTGAGAGTTTCCAAACTAGCTGAGGATTCAGATGCTGTAAGTACCGATCATGAAACTTCGCGAGTCTAGTTAAATTGTCTGTCTTTTCTGACTAATGTTTCCATTCTACGAGCTAATTCCCCCCCCCCCCATGTTTCACGAGTACAGCGCCACCTATCGGTAAATTTTTGAGAATAAACTTTTCCTTCGCTAAACTAAATTCTAGTACTTCGGGGTTGTTCGTGCAAATTTTCAAGTCATTCTGGCCAGCGCTTCTTATTTTACAGAGTTTAGAAATTTCGATTTTTAATATTAATCACCCTGTATTTTGTAAATTTTTAGAAACTTGTTTTTTCGCATTCGTTATAATGGATTTTTCATTTCGTAATATCGGAATTCACAATGTATTGTTAATTAAACTTATTCGGGAATTAAAAAGATTTTCGTTACAGCGAGCTTTCCGCTATAACGGTATTCGTTAAACCGGTAATCAACTGTATTATATGGACCAATACACACAAAAGAAACCTATTATCGCACAGGGAGGGGGAAGCCCATTCTTCCCGTTTTAACGAGATTTTGGCCATATTTGCCAAAAAAGACACAGGATCCGTAGTGAATTGTTTATATTTCCGGTCCCAAGGAAACCCTAATCCGAACCCCTCGAAAGTACATATACTAGATTGAGCAAACATTCGTTTTTCAATCGCGACCGAACCCGCGATTTACGCTTTCTATGGACTTTGGCCCTGTAAATATGGCGGCGAATTTAGTTCTTATCAGTTATTATTACCAGTTTCTAGTGATAAAACGTTCAGCCTCGATGTCTCTATTCTGTACTCATGATCTCTCTCCTCTCTCGTGTGAACTTGTATTTCCTCTTGACGCGAGACTCATCTCATAATTTTGCAATTTTCTCACAGCCAGGGCCCGATTTGACAGAGCCCTGGGCAAAGAAAGAATTGGGATCCCATCATGACACTAGGATCGGCGATGTTTGGTTAGTCAATGAATACACATATATTGCTCGAATTTAGGGAGGAAGCCTAAAATTATTGCAGTCCCGGGCTAATACCTAATTTGTCGATGCCCAGCCAAGAGACACACCCATCACACCTGAAGAATTCTAAAATTCTAGACCAAAGATTACCGAACTCTTCAAGTTTCACATTACAAATGAAAAAGAGATTAAAACTCTAAATATATCTCACTGCACCCCTGTCTTATTCCGAGAAGCGGCACCAAATATCTAGGGTTGCTGCAGCGGCACCATAAAGCGTTTGTGTTATTGGTTAAGAATCAATATCTTAATTATTAATTTTAATGTCATTTGTATCTCTGAAATATCTCACGGCTCTCTACAGCACGGGTCTTTGCCTTTTTTTTTTTGCAACCTGAGCACCATTTATCTTAACAGTCGTGCCGATATGAAGACCACATTCAGAGAATTTTCCTGTGCTGGCTACACGTCCAGTTAGAGGGTTTGAATGCTTGCGCAGGAAAGTGAAAAATGCGAATGACTTTTATATTTATGAACTATAGGCAGGACCGTGATTGTAATATACATTACAATCGCGGGTCCCGGAAACAAAAAGTGATATACTGGGACCCCTTCTGGAAATACCAGCACACATACTTGCACCAGTTATGTATGCTCATGGAGGCCTCCCAGGTCGTGCCTGGGTGGAATCATGTCTTTGGTTGACAATTTGGGACGGTAGGTGGGGGGGGGGGGGGGGAGCTAAATTTACTGAAACCTAGGAAGAAAGATCACTCATATAACAAACCAGTCACGTGGCTTATCTATGACGGGGATATGAATGTGAATTGGTTAATGCAACGTGGTTGAGGTTGATAGAAATGTGTGTGTGTGATCAAGATCTCTCGAAGTCTTAAATCTCATATTCAGTCCTCCTTCTAACCAGATCATGGTCCACCGCTCTGTCTCACTAAAGAGATAAAAGCAGGTGGTCGAAGAAGACCTGGGCCATGCAGGAAAATCGCATTCAGTCCCAAGCATCGAGCACTTTGAGTGCTTCAGGTGAGCATGACGTGGAAAATAATGTGCTCTTACAGTCTAGGCTGATATTTCTTAACGTGCCCTCCCCGGGCCATATATTTTTCTTATTTCCCCCCCTCCGCTACTTATTGAATTGAATTTAGTCAGAAGTGAATTTGTGATGAACAAATATTTTATAAATGAGATAAATCTGGACCTCTAAGTCAGGCATCCCTGTCAAGAGCTAAATTATATGGGGAGAAAATGTTCTGTCCCGAGATATACAAAATGATCCAACGAACTTACATAATAAATCGCATATCCAGACGTATCGCCCCGGATCCGGATTTACCGTGGGCTATGCATACTTACAAAGATTCTAGTACCAGATCTCATTATGTAGGCCTCCTATGGGCATAAGGCTCCCGGGGCGTGCTTGGATGAGTCCACGCATATAGTCCATATTCTATAGGCAACTCTGCTTTATTCTTAAAGTGGTCACATATTTTCCGACCAAATTTCCCTTGAAAATTTTATTTCTCACTGCCATTTTTCTTTCGAAGCTTTCTGGGGCTCCCTGAACCACCTGTCATGGATTCACCTGATTTTCACCCGTGGCCTCTCCCCATAGAATATCCCAGGACCACAAGGGGGACTTTTATGGCTATAGTTTCAGAACCTCTGATCTAAGCAGCAATCACTACTCTTGATCATCTTGAACACATCCAAATTTTCAAGATATCTTAATGAGACCATGGGAGATGGATTTGTACAATAAAAAAAATAGTTAAATTTTTTACCACGAGGTGGAAAAGTTGCACTTCTTTTATTACATTTTTTTCATGGTCCATAAAGCGTATCACATCACCAAGTTTCAATGGAATGCGTCCACCAGAACGGGCGCAATAGAGGACGCAAGTTTCAGTATACTGGTACACTCAGACCAATGTAGCGCCCGTCGGTATACTGACACTACCGACGGGCTACTCAGTCTTATGCAGCGCCCGTTCTGGTGGACATATTTCATTGAAACTTGGTATATACGTTATATGAACCATGGAAAAAAAGAAATATGCAATGAAAAAGCGCCAATTTTTCACCTGGTGGCCAAAAGTTGAGAACTGCTTTTTTATTGCATAAATCTCTCTCCCCCATGATATCATCAAGTTATCCTGAAAACTTGGCTGTATTCGGATGAGTAGTTTTTGAGAAAAACTATTCACACACAGAGTACGGGGAGCTTTAATTATAATCACCCTGCATTTGCACTTTAGCAAAGATTTAGCAAATTTTTACAATGCAAAACATGATAACATCTGAAGCATTGAAGCATTCCGACAAAATATTTTGCTTCTGTTTTTCTTTTTTGTCCGAACACAATAAATCCGTACGTTAAACGTGCATCAACACCGGGGTATTTTGTGGGACGAGAGAGAGATCGATGAGGCTGAGTGCATACTTGAAAAGAGAGCTTTTTCTTTAGCGTCATATGTTTCTTTCTGGCTTCATACGTAAAGGGTTAGAACTATATTTAATGATCAGAAAGTCAGGAAATATCGAATAGCACTGAGATTGGGAAGGGAGAGCGAGGATTCATCATCTCTCTCTCTCTTTCCCTTCGTCAATGGCTTTCGCTCCCACATGCAATCCAGAAATAAGATGCAAATGTAGCGTAAAATGCGCTCGTTAGCTGCCCGTGTGTGCATGTGATACTGTATATATCTCACAGTCTAATGTAAGGCTTCATCCATTAATACTATACAACAACAGCAACTGCTCTCTCAACCGGGGTCCGACTGACTTTGCATGAAGTCACGAAAGGGTTGTTCGTATCGAACGGCATCCGAAGGGGAAGCGTTAAATATTCAATTTAAAATGAAATTTTTATGCAAAGGAAGTTGTGACGTGAAAATTTTATTTATTTCTTATATTTTTTGGAACGTGCAAATTTAAATGAGCAAAATGTTTTTCCAATCATTTCCTTCAATATCAACAATACTGCATAGATTGGCAATTTGAGGCGTATAATTTCTGCGTATAAGGCTGGCAATTTATCACAAAAAAAAAGGAATACAAATTTACGCTAACAAAAAAGTTGTGGCAACGATAGTCTTCTAGCTGTAGTTAGTTTGTTGCATGCAACACAACTTCGGACGGACTTAAGTTATTATTGATATCTGGTTGTGTATGCACGTATGAACGGAAAAGTATGTACAGTGTGGTCGAGAAGTCCTGGACACATTTTAAAAATTAATAAAAAATCAACAAATTGACATAAAAAAAATATGATTTGCACTAAAATACTTATCACGGCCCAGAGTTTTTTATAAATTAAAAAAAATCAAATTTCACTCACTGGTAGCGCTGTAAAACGAAAGAGTTGGCATAGCACATAAAATTCAACGGAAACAGTGCATAATCAAAGTTTTTTGACAATTTGCGTTGTTGTATAAAACTATGATATGAGCACCCTTTCACCCGTTTAGATATGACCTGAACTAAGAAAGACGCGGAGTTTTCCGGAAGAATTGGGGGGGGGGGGAACAGCGTTAAATACTGGTAAAATGTTTTTCTTTTTTCCCCCGTTTTTCAAATTTTTTTTAGCATCAGGAGAGACAGGGCAACCACTCCTAATTGGGTTTTCGGGCACAGAGTGTCTGTAAAAAATGTTATTTTTATTTTTACAGCTGTACAACTCCTTGCAACATGAATGACATATCTGAGTGCTACACGTTATTTGGATACTTTTTAATTGGAAGCATGCTTCTAGGATCAACAGTTCGCCAGTAAAATTCCATGAGCCCTATTACCTGTGCACCCTGTATATTGAGTGCTAATAAGATTTTGTCAAATATTGTGAATGGGTCCAATGCATCTTGATGCCTAGGGACGTGCGTGTAATTCAGGGGCGTACAAACCGACCTATGGAGGGAACAAAAAGAGTTTTGAGGAAGACACAAAGTTTTTTTGTGGGGACAACAAGGTACTTCTAGAGAAAAAAAATTTATTAACCTTCATGAAGCATTTCAGTTACAAACAACTTTACGATCACGGACGTAATATTGCGTCCAAACGCGAAAAAGTAGAATAAATTCAAAAAAGTTTTCATCACCGCGAAGCTTTGTTGCAACCCTATGAAAAAAAAGTAGTTCTTTTACCTCCGTGATGTATCCCTCTACTATATACATCTAAGAGCGAAAGAGAACAGGTAGGAGAGAGTGAAAGGAGGGAAACGTACCTAATCTATTATCTGTAAGTATTACAGATAAGAGAGAGGGGGAATAAGAGTATAATAGATAAGTATATCTCTCTCTTATACTTATGTATTATAGTTTCCATCTTATTTGTGTTTTTTTCTTACTTTTCTACTTTTTCTTTCCTTCATGATGTGGTTAGGCTAGGACAAGGTTACCATATTTATCGCCCATTCATCAAACAGAGATCATCCGAATTTCTCTCCAATCGCAATCGTAAGCGAAGCTGTTAACATAAATTCATTTTATAAAATAGCGTATATATAAAGATATTTTCTTTCGATATTTACATTTCCCCCCCCCCTTCTTTTTGGGTTAGGGACACGAGCTCAGTGCCGTCTTAACGCATGGGCCCACCCGGGCGCGGCCCGGGGGCCTCGAGAGAAGAGGGGCCTCAGAAAAATGAGAAGTAGTTGAATTTTTCGGGAATTTGCCTGGTAAAGCCTCAGAGAAATCGCTTGGCCCGGGGGCCTATGATGCTCTTAAGACGGCCCTGCACGAGCTCTCCATGCCTCCCGCTGCGCATGATTGTTCTGTGATTCATCCACTCTGTAAACGTACCACGGGACACTTAGGTGATTTGGAACTGTGCTGCAGGTCAATCAAGTGATACATAAAATGCGTAACGGGCCACTTAGGCGATCTGAAACTGTACCACGTTGACCTGTAAATATGCCACGGGTCCTCCCAAGTAGTCTGGCAACGTGCCGTGAATCATTTAACCCATTAACTGCCTTTTTTTTTTTTTTTTTTGAAATTTTTGACCGGATAAGTTATATATATGCACAAAAAGTTGTAAACGTAAAGCACGTAAAATTCCAAAATCCCCAAATGGGGATCGTGACAGCTTATGGGTTCTCTTCACTCCAGAGGTACACACGGGGGTCGCTTCAGTGACCTATAAACGTGCTGTGGGCCACTCAAGTTATCTGGGAATATCTCACGAGATAATAGAGTGATGTGGAACTGTGTGTGTGTGCACTACAGGTCCCACTTTAGTGAGCTGGAAACATCCCACTTGGTTCAGTTTCACAAAATTAGATTTGAGGTAGCGAGGCCACAACAGATTACTCTGAAGTCCATATTTGGCCCGTGGACCAAGGGTTGAGCATGATATAAACCATTGACACCCACAAAAAAATGAATTTTATGAAATCAGTGAAAACAAATTCCTTGGACAGATCGTAAAGTTCTCTTGGGAATAAATACGTGACGATTCAAACAACATTGAAATTATTTCTGCATTACATCTGAATGTTGTCCGACGCCATACGATATCGTATTCAAATGAGTGCTTACAAAGAAGCAAACAATAAAGAGTTATTGTTTCCTGCATCGCGTGCCATCGAGGGACAAGAGACTGGTTTATCGTCTTCTTCAAATGACTAATTAAAGTCACTCTCGCCTCTTGTGATAAAGTCTTTCACGTGACTTGCGATCATCACACACACTCACACTGACGAAGCAAAGGAAGAGATTGTTGTAGAATGTTGTAGAGAGAGAGAGAGAGTGAAAAAGTCGTGACATCATACTTATCGTCGTCACTTCATTCCACGAAGAGAGCGTTTATTGTGGTTTGTGCTGCAACTCTTTGGCATCTACTCCCCTCACGCCCATGATTCAAGATTCTCCCTCTCTCACATCTTTGCGCTTTTTGTAAACTGTTATTTGCTCAATGGCATCCGAGAAAGAAAAATTGTAACATTGACATACAAAACTACTATAACTACTTCAGCTACCATTAACGAGGATCCGAAACGATCTCTTCGTAAGAGACCATTTTACGTCCTTCCCTGGTAAAATGAATTATAGGAAATGCAGAGAGGGATCCTATGCATATTTCGCGCGGTGAATTCAGAAATTCAGAAACGACAAATTGAGCCAAAAATTCAGAAAAAAAAGAGGGGGGGGGGCAGAAATTTTTAAAAGAGATTAGGAAAGAAAAAGGGAAAGGGAGGGGGGGGGAAGAAATTCATAAAAGATCAAATTGGCGGTAGAAATTCGTGAAAATAACAAAGATCATCGATATGATGAAACATATCTCCTACAAATTAATCAAAACCACTAGAGTGCACAACCTCCGTTGAAGGTGGTGCAGCAGAAACGTATCAATGGCGCAGAACACGATAAATACCCACAGTGACCATATTTTTTTTTCTTCATAAAAATAGAAAAACCGGGATCTACACGGGATATCGCCAAAGAATTGTCAAAGACAAGTAAAGTAGTCAACTAGTACGTCCAAAAAAATGGTCCAAAGCAAATAAAGTTGATAACTATCGCTAAAATATCTGAAAAAAATATTCATTGGCGAGAAATAGAGAGCTCCTGCAAGGAGCAATCGGTAAAAACGTAATTCACTGTAAAAAAACGTATATGTTTTACGTGAGATTAATATGTATATATAACTATAATTAATATACTATAATTAATAATTAATCATAAAATAATATACAAGTCATGAAAATAATCGTAATTCTTGATTTAAAAACTTCAAGTAAACCTTTTGAAAATTAAGGGAAAAAAACGAGATATATATATATTTTTTAAATTTGGGACGGGAAATGATGAGAATGTCCTATAAAATACTGGTCCTATGCCTATATCCACAAGTTTCTGGCCCGTGAGCTGCAGCAATACCACATATCTGTCCTGAGGACTGAAAAGGTTGTGCATCCCTGCAATAGAGTGAATGGGTCAATTAGTCTCAAAACAGTTTATGTATTTCAACAACACTTGAGACCGCTACACCCTACTCTGACGTGACGTAGAAGCACGTCACGTCAGAGTAGTGTGTGTGTAATGCGCGTCCTTAACTCTCTCAGACTACTTAGTGACATAAACTTTTTATCTGGACCCCATGAAGCATTTGTCTAGAGCTCACGAAATCAGTAACACTGGCCGACAAAGTATCTTAGACCTTGATCATTTCGGACACTGCACTCCTAATGTCTGGGTTTTTTTTTTCCCTAAAGTCTCCCCTTAGGTCAAAATTCTGACTTTTCACGTTATAAATCAAAAAAATCATGTCATGATTGAATCCATTTAAAGAAAAATGGGGACGATGATGACAATCCCAACATCCAATCAGTGATAAAAAAAAAACCCTTAAACAATTAATAAATAATTAAATACAATGAGAGCGAAGGATTTGACCGGTTTTTAACTTCTTCCAACTGTTTGACGTTGCATAATGATTAGGTATTTGATCAATTTCACGAGGCCTGCAATTAACGGCGTTAAAAATTCATTAGCAATAAAAATAAGAAATTCACAACAATTATTGATACTAATGGATACAGTTTCAGGCATTATTTTATACATTCTAACGAACGACAAGAAAAAAGATATGGAAATTTGAAATCGTCATTTATTTGCATTAGATGTTATCTTAATTGAACTCATGCATGAATAGAAAATCAAGGGCGTGCCCCTCTGATACACGGACTTCGTGTCCATCAGAGATGGGGGGGGGGGAAGCCACAAAACCAGTGGCAAAAAAATGCCAAACATATACGTGTATGTGGACCAACAACGGTATTACATAATAATCACACCAAGGTGGTAAAAACCGAGGCATATGAAAGGAGAACTTGATTCATGGCCTGTGGGAATTTCTCTCAGTAGAATTCATATGTGATGTATCTTGGAATCTAGATTGTGACGTCGTCCAAGGCCAACTCGTTTCATGATGATGCTGATGATGATGATAACGCGTAACGCCGGTATTCAACGCCCGCCCTTTTAATAAGGAATCACGAAGATTATCGTAAGTGATTATGAACAGCATCGATAACAAGTTCGCGTGTGTGTGCACGTAAAACTTTAAAGGTGCCTGGACATATTTCACCTTCATAGAGGCACTCACCACCAGGCAAATTTGATTTGACGAAACCCTGTAGAGCGGGGTACACAACCTCCGGCCAGCGGGCCAAATATGGCCCCCAAAAGGTTCATCCGGCCCGCAAAAAGTGGGAAAGTATCAATACATACAACACAATAAATGCCTAGGCTGAACTTTTTTTTAATTACATATTATTGTTATAAAAATACGGAAAATCGCGATCCATCCATGTATTACAAATTACAGCCAAAAAGAAATGTCCAAATAAAGTTGTCAATTATACAGCCAAGAAATTTTCAAAGGCAAGTAAGTAAAGTTGTCAATTAGGGGTTATTCAAGTATTACGTAAGCAGATTTTTAGTCATTTTTGACCCCCCCCCCCCTACCGTGAGAAAAATTTCGGCAGCAACTTAGAATATTTCATATCTTCAAAAAAGGGTGGTTGATGACGTAAGCAACCTTCAAACCCCCCCCCCCCTTGTCATCAAAAGCCAGCAAATCCGAAACTCCCCTCGATACTGACGTAATACTTGATAGACCCCCCCCCCCTACAGCCAAGACATTTTTAAAAGCAAATAAAATTACCAATCACAGCCACCCCCCCCCCCCACAAAAAAGCATTGCCAAACACAAGTAAAGTTGTGAATTACAGCCGAAAAAATATCAAACGCATGAATTTATGTCATGAAAATAATTTTTGTTCGTAATATCAAAAGTTCTCAAGTATGACTAATTGAAAATAAGAGGAGAAAAAAAAGAGGACGTTTTAGGAAAAATTTAGGACCACAAAAACTACAGGAATGTCCCGTAAAATACGGGCCACCCTACCTACATAAGTTTCTAGCCCGCGAGGGGGAATATTCTTACCTACGATGCGAAAAAATAAAAATAAATTTCTTAAGCGGAGACGTTTTCATTTTTGGAGAACCTTTCGCGACTTCCCAGGTTCATTAACGTGACGCCCCCACCCCCCGGAAATCACATACACACAATCCGAATACACTTTCCGGTGTGTACCAATACGTTAGAAATTCCCAGAGGACTTTTTTTAATACGACAGGGTTTCTTAACGTTTTTCTAGCCGTGACCCACACAAAACCAACAAGATCAGTTTCGCGTCCCCCATGGGACTACCATAGATGGCAGCACTGAAAAATCCAACACTACCCTACATAAGCACTCAGACCGTTATGTACACACACAGTTACACTTCCGGCACAACTCACTAGGTAGTAAATCACCCATAGATGGTAATAGACCTGAGTTGTGCTCGCTTTGAAAGAAAGAAAGAAAGATGGCAGCACTACGCATAACAGTCATTACACATAAACAAACTTCGCGTTACGTTCACAACACGTACACGCACGTCCCAACATGCACCGATTAGTTAGTAATTCCGCGGAGGAATGTACGAGGTGAATGTATGGTTCAGTAGTACAGTCTAATCCCGTTATAACGAACTCCAAGAGACCGGAGAAATCACTTCGTTACAACGAAATTTCGTTATATAGGAATTCCAGGATTTTTTTCCCCCATGTAATTTTCCATTTACTTCTTCCCATGTAAACTTATGGGGGCAATAAAAAAGTGTTCGTTAAAACGAGATTTTCGCTATAACGGTATTCGTTAAAACGGGATTGGACTGTAACAGCTCAAGAGAGAACCCCTGGCTGTAAATGGATTTGTACGACCCGTCTCGAAGGACCTGCCCACGGCGCCACCGCACCTTCTCCAACACCAATTTGAAGGTTCGTCAATGCGGAATGCAAGAATATTCGCCGAGACCTGCCCTCAGTGTTATTTCAACTTGAATTTGAAGGTTCGTCAACTTCAATTTGAAGGCTGAGCTGAATTGAATTTGTTTTGCTGGTCCCGAGGCACAATTTTTTATGGCCGCTCTACCAGTCTTAATCGGGGGCCACGAAGTACGTGGCCTATATTGTATTGTGTATGTGTTTGTGTGAGAAAGTGTGTGTAGTTGTGGTGTAAAAAATTAAGTCGAAATCGGGATTTTAGAGCTCAGTTTTAACACATTTTTGCAGGTAAAATGCCATTCAATTTGAAGGTTCATTAAAAATCTGAAATGTTTAATCTAACAATTATTTCTTTCTCGTCCATTCACGGCTCTTGGAAGAAAACCTTTGCGGTTTCATTGGTCCATCCTCATCACTTGGTTCAGTTCTTACCAATTTTTTTTCCGATTTTATCGAAAGCACTTGCACAAGCACGATGATAGAACCTGGAGAGATAGAATCGTGCTAATAGGAAGAGAACGGGTAGCCGTCCAAAATACTCATTAAGCGGAATCTTGGCAGCATGGATGAAGCAGTCTTGTTAGCAGGCAGTCAGTCAAGCAGCACAGCAGTTTTAAAAAAAAATAACCCGAACAGATTCCAGTTACGTAAACTTTCGATTCCAATGGCCTTCAACACGTTAAAAAAAAAATAAAATTTGCGGAGTATCTTTAGCAAAGACTTATTTTCAAGCCTGTCAACTTCCGGATCGTTTCCTTATCGGGCTTCTCTCTTAAGTCTTCTGTAGGTTAAGGCCATATCACAGCCTGGTTTTAAAAAAGATGTATGTACGCGGACCAGCAAGCGAGCCTGTTACGTGAATGGTCCCCCTCGTTAATATATCAAGAGGCTGCCGACCTTGGCGCCCGTAATAACGCCTGCGCCCGTTTTAAAGTTTCTTTTTTTTTTTTTGTTTTCGTTCCCAAGATTTATGGGGGGCTCTGCTGGAAACGTTGTTTTGGCTGCTACAAAGTTCCGAGAGGAAAAGGATACGTATTTAGTGCGTAGTTTGAAAGCCGAAGAGCTAACATTGTGATTCAAAATAAGTGCGCGGAGATAGACCAAGAGAGTGCTGCTGTCTATTTTTCTTTTCTTTTACTGGCACAAGGTCTCGGAAGTTTTTTCTCTAAACACAATAATAAATAATCTCCCCTTTTTTACCCCTTTTTTCTTATTTATTTTTCCCTGAAGCTGATTCCCACACCAGCTGTGCTCTGCTCTCAGACTTGTTGATATTCATCTCTCCATTTCACGAAAAAATAAGCGAAAGCTGTGACGGTGATTTTCACACCCGTTTCCCACAAGAATTAAAATTCGATTCACTTAATTTTTTTTAGAATTCCTTAGACGTCCGTCGAGACACGCGATATAATAGAGGCTCATTAACATGGCGCACGGCTCCGAGTCTCGTTGAAATAATCAAAGTTCCCGATAATGATAATAAATGATCGGCTAAAAATGTCAAGGATACAATTGGATCTTGAAGTTTCTAGAACAAACACCGTGGAAGAGCTGATCGGAACGAAGCGTTGTGAGCTGCATAAAAGCATTAATGATATTGTGAGAAAAACTTAGGAGTCAAGGAAGCAAAGGGGGTGATTGTCCCCCCTCCCAATTTTAATGGGGCATCTGCCCTAGTGATCTCCTCCTATTACCATGTTTCTTAACCCTATTCCGTCTATGGCTCCTAATTTGGACCACATGGAAAATTTTAAAAATATAGTTATGATGAAGCGGTCGAATGGATTCCATCTTAAGCAGGGCGCCTTTCTCTCCCCCCCCCCCACCACCACCACATCCATAAGCGAGAGTCTTTCTGCTTCAACTGATATCTGCAAAAATGTATAGTCGACGCTCGTTATAACGATATCCCGAGTTATAGCAACGATTCCATTACAACGACCAGCAAGATAAGTCCCAAACGTTTTCATGGAACTACTATCGTATATGTTTTACGTTCGATATAGCGACCCTCCCAATATAACGTCCTTTTTTCGACGGGACGAAGGGGGTCGTTATATTGATCGTTGAGTGTATTTTACAAAAATTGCATAAATAATTCCTCTTGGGGGGGGGGGGAGGGATATTTCTCTTCTGTCGGTTGTTTTACCCATTAAAGCAGCGGCTCTCAACCGGTGCTCCGTGGTGCCCATAGGGCTCCGTGTGCACTCTCCAGGGGCTCCTCCGCGATCGCTCGAAGCAAATATAAAAAAACAGTTAATTTGAAAAAAAATAATCATAAATATTTTTAAATAATAAAAATAAATGAGTAACTTTGATGAATAAATAAAAAATAGGCCTATGGCAGAGCCGTCATTTCAACTTTTTCTATTTCAACTTTCTCCCCCCCCCCCCCTAAATGACTGGCCTATGGGGCTTCGCCTTAGAAATTACATACCAAAAAGGGCTCGTGAGTGAAAAAAAGGTTGAGAACCGCCACATTATATGGTATAAAAGTTGAAACTTAGTATATTTTGCCGACTTATCACGGTGTCGGCACGTTTATATCGGCTTTGAAATCCTCACTTTTAGGTACTGGACAAATGGGATTTTTCTCAAATATTTGTTGTCTTATTTAGCTTATTTTATTGTATAAATTCTTTGTTGTGCAAAATTCTACATAATGGGTAAATGTTTCTGATCGCTTATAGCAGGCACCTTCAACCCGTTGCTCACGAGCACCATGGTGCTCCCTGAGGCGCTCAGAGTGCTCGATGCTCTTGTCGTATTTTGGTGCTCGCTTGCACTCGAGCAACGTCCCAATTAAACATCTTATACAAATTGCATTCAAGGATTAAAATCATCCTGATTTCATGCATTTGTATGTCAAACATGCCGTAATGGTGCTCTTCTTTTGATGATGGGTACAGGCAGTGATTGTGACTAGAAAAAAGGTTGAAGACCTCTGGATTACAGCATCAGATAGTTCTCATTCCTCTTGGACAAAAAACATGATATGTGTTTAAATATCTCTTCGGCAGATAAAAGCAAATTCGTGAAACGTTGGTGATTCCAACTTCAAATTCGTCACATAAGAAACGCAATTGAGAAGATCGTCTCGATGTTCAAGGTGTTTATCAACGTAATTAAAGTTTGCTAAATTTCCTGCGCTCTGGATAGTTTTTTTTCTCAAAAACTTATTCATCCGAATACAGCCAAATTTTTATATGAGACCATGGGGGAAGAGAGATTTATGCTCAATTGTGTGTAATTTAAGCAGAGGTTTTGCTCTCAGAGTTCAATTGTCGACCACCAGGTGAAAAAGTGGCGCTTTTTATTGCGGTTTTTTTTTTTTTCCCCCCATGGTCCGTACTGCGTGTACACCAAGTCTCAATGGAATAAATCGACCATAATGGGAGCTACATAGGTCGGTCGACGTCACTGACGTCTGAGTCAGTATACCGACGGGCGCTGCATAGGTGTGAGCAGTGTCAGTTTACTGAAACTACTCAGACCTATATAGCGTCCGTTATGGTGGACGTATTCCATTGAAACTTAGTAGGCCTATATACAGTATATCCAATACGGACCATGGAGGAAAAGGCAATAAAAAACGCCACTTTTTCACCTGGTGGTTAAAATTGAACTATTTTTTATTGCATAAATCTCTCTTTCCCCCCATGGTCTCATTAAGATATCCTGAAAATGTAGCTGTATTCGGATGAGTTTAGTTTTTGAGAGAAAAACCACTCAGAGTACGGAAACTTTAATTGCACTCGCTTCCAAAAGTTAAGCACGCAATGGCTTATATAACATTACGACACCAATTTAACCTTGCCCCTCTACATTGCACGGTTAGTGGAACACAAACGCGCGTATACGAATTTATGAAACTATCCAACTAAATCAAGAAAAAAAAGCTACAGATTACACGAGAAATGACATAAAATCTGCAGTAAGAAATCAAGATATAGGTTTTGCTTTTTAATTCAATTTTTAGCATGTGTATCTCGAGCCTATCCCTCTTTTCAAGCAAACTTCCCTTCACACTTTCTTAAATGAATTTTTAAACTGATTTGAAATATAAAATTTTGAACTTGGGCGCGGTTACACGTAGGCTACTGTGATTCATTCTTCTTCGCCATTTTCTGCTCTTTCTGAAAAGAGAAATTTGGCCATAGATCAAAGGTCAACAACTCACTTGAGAACGAAAGAGGTAAGAGGACCTAGATCCCATCATTGTCCCTTAGCTGCCCCCTGTGGTTTCGGTCGCAAACGTCCAGGTCGCAAATAAGACGACATGGCGCATACAGTCACTTCACGTGGAGCCGTCGGCACTCAGTACCAGCAGATAGTGTCTTACCAAGTTCCGTTTAGCTATTATAGCAATATGCCGATTGCGAAAACAATTCCCAAGCAAGTCAAACAGCTGACCGGAGACATGGGTCCAGTCAACCAGGGTTACCATCCCCATCGAATGATCAGTATATTGCTATAGTACCCAAGCGGAATCCACGCGTGACTTTCACCACTGTTACATCCATTGTTGTAGCATCACTTGGTAAGACAATATTTGCCAAATTGTGTGCCGAAAGGTCCACGTGAAGGGACTATGGTCGAGCACCCACAGTATTCTGTACCCACCGGTCTGAGCAACCTCGGAATTCATTAAGAAATAAAAATTTGCCATAGAAAGCTCAAGCCAAGTACTCACAGGTGCATATCACTTCAGATGCCTCTGGAAGAGATGTGGTGGAAAAATCCCTAACGCATATAAATGAATGGTCATCAGAAAATCACCAGCTACTACTGCCGACATACATATAACGACCATTCTATTAGAACGACCGGTACGATGGATCACAAATTTTTTCATTAAACGAATATCCCATATGTTCGCCTTTCGATATAGCGACCACCTGATATAACGTTCGTTCGTTTTCGACGAAATTATGTGGGAGGGGGGTTTGAGTCGCTATAACGAGTGCCGACTGTATATGGCTCGATTTCAACATCCTCTCACAAAAAGAAAGATCGCTCATTTCAGAGCAACAAGCCATAGGCCTTCAGAAAGGGGTGAATAGCTCTAAAGAGATTGCACCACAGTCAATTTTGTCAAAACATAAAACCAAAAAACCCCTTTACATCCAGCAACATCGTAGACAACACGAGCATAACGCTCAATTATGCGATAATATAAAAAATATTAACATATTTTCAAAAAAACAGTCTCTCTCTCTCTTGAAAAATCACGCGATATTTCAAAGACATATACAGTATTGCATCACGAGGAAATCATTGTACGACTACGTTGTTCTCATATATGGTCCGTCCACCCTCCATTCATTCATTTCGTCACGCATCCAGTGGCGTAAAAGACGTTTTTTTTCTTTTCAAAGAAATAAATAAAATAAAGTCTATATGCTACACATGTAATAACAACGACGACGGCTGCCGTAAGCATTATGTACCCCCTCTGGAAAAAAAAAAACCTACAGTTGTGATTTACGACTGTCCAAGTACGTTGTTGTCACTGTCTCTCGTACGATTTATCTCGATCTCATATAAAAGATTTTCATTTTTATTTTACGCCAAGTCTTCGTTTCGGCCAGTTACGTAATACTACAGTGGAACCTCGTTTATACGACGTTCAAGAAACCGGGTCAAAACGTCGTATAAATGCGCAAGTCGCTTAACTGAGACTCGCTTGAAAAAAAGGCTCCCTCACCCCTTACCAACCGACGTAGAAAATTATCCATTGAATTGATTTGAATTCTTCGTTTTCACCATCTACCTCGTATGTGCTCAACCCATCTTAGGTGGCTCGCGATCTCAAACCTAATTTTGTAAAAATACACTAGACGAAACATTTCAATGCCACGTAAGTGACCCACAGTGGAGTTCCAGATCACAATGTCAAGCGGTACATTTTCAGATCACGCGGCATATTTACAGATAACTTGAGTATCTTGCGGCAGTTCCAGATCACTGAAGTGACCCGTGGCTTATTTGCAGATCACCGCGGCATAGTTTCAGAGCAGTTAGTCATGGGAAAGGGGGGGGGGGCTCCCCAGCGTCAAAGGTAGAGCCGACTGATCTAATGTATATGCGTATATATATGAATTGACATTATCATCATCGTGCCCCCAGCAATCATCATCGTGTCCCCCAAGACTTTCACATCTATCTCTGCCTATGCACTTAGTGACCCCGAGGCCCATTTACAGATCATTTAGTGACCCGCAGTATATTTACAAATAGGCGCGGCCCAGTTCCAGAGCACATGAGTAATTCGCGGCACATTTCCAAATCACCTGAGTGGCCCGCGGTGCTGTTACAGATCACTTAAATTAAGTAGTCCACGTCACATTTCAAGTCAATGAAGTAGTCCCGCACTCTCCTAAAGGTTGAACACCCTTGGTCTAAGAGATTCAACGCATTTTTTATGGACGTAAATGACATTTTTTTCAAAAGATTCGGAGCTCGAATCGAAGTGAAAGAGCGTCGAATGATTGAGGTTTTGGGTCGCATAAATGAATCATTTTAACATTAAAATATGTGTATAGGAACCGATTGCGACCGAAGCTAAACGTCGTACAAATGTGGAAGTCGTATAACTGAGCGACGTATAAACGGGTCTCTCCACTGTAGTAGTAATATCAAAAGCGAGAGAGAGAATCGACCTTCTCCTAGAAAAACTTGACGGTAACTCACGTGAGAAGGACGTCAAATGGCAACTTCTTTTATCCAGTTGTTTTCAAGGACAGAAAATGAGAAATAAAAAAAACAGGACAGAAATTATTGCTCTTGAAATTCCACTCTGACACAAGGTTTTCCCTCTCTCTTTTCCCGCCATCTTCTCTCTCTCGTTAATACGTACGTGTACTCACTTATTATTGGGATGGGATTTTGTGTTACGTAAAAACGTCATCTTCTTCGTGGGATGGAGAGAAAGAGGCGAGTCACAACATGCCAAAGAGGCGTCGTTTTCTTATATCATTAGCCCTGTTTGTTTTTTTTCTAGTTCTTTGGATTCATTTTATCGTTGTATTACATAACTAATGTTTACCATTGAAAGGGGGGGGGGGAGAGAGAGAGAGAGAGGGAAAAAGAGAAAACGCGTATTAAGTCATTGGCGTTCTATACGAATAACTATTATACGGTATCTTATCATCGTGCTTGAAACCTTGGAGAAGAATTGTACGTGATCGATATCACCGATGCGTCGTTCCTCGGTTGCGTCTTAACGAGCCCAGGGCCGAATGTTTTGCTCCAGAAGATTTTTATTTTGATTACGGATATAATTTGATAATTTTGTTATATTAACTGCTTTATTGATCATGCTTATATTAATTGCTTCGAGGACGGTGAGGGGGGGCTGAAATTCATTACGAGATCTTTGGTTGTTTTGGTTGTTCTTATTGCTAGATTCCGTGGTGTTTACTGCCATGAATGTTCACGATTATCGTGTAATTTCCGTAAAATAAATAATGCAAATAATGCAAATGTTAACCGTTAATTATAGTCGTACTTAGGCATGTCAAACAACACCTTCTCAGAGGCATTTTTTTGAAAATATTCTTTGTATGTAGGTTGAATTCAAATCATTTTTTTCATTTGTAAAAAAACAACACGCAAAAACACAATCACATATAACAATACAAGGGGAAAAAATAGAATAAAGACACTATACAACAAAAATTATAATATAAAATATATATGTTACAGTAAATATATGATAAATGCGGTTATTATGCACACTTACCAAGAATTGTGGTAAGTTTGATCAATTTTCCTAAATTTACCACTTTTACTAGTAATTGTGCATAGTATCCACGCGTGGTTGGTAAATTTAATACGTACTAAAAAAATATCACTTTTACCGCGATTATGCATAATACCCATACTTCGCGTGGTTATACTATACATGATAAGTCATATATATTTTGTTTCATTACATCGGAGCACGAATGTTAAATTTGTTATCATCATGTCGGGATCTGACTATACTCATCACATACAGGGTGATTCAAAAAAGATGGGGAAAACTTTAAGAAGTGGTAGTTAGTACACACAAAAACAAACAAACAAAAAATAAATAAATAAAAATTAAGTGAAAATAAAAAAAATTGAAATTAAATAAATAATAAAATAATAATAATATTTTTATTTATGTTTTTTTTACTTTTATTTATTTATTTATTTATTTGTGTGTGTGTGTGTGTGTGTGTGTGTGTGTGTGTGTGTGTGTGTGTGTGTGTGTGTGACCTCAAAGTTTTTCCCATGATTTCTCTGAACCCCCTTGATACTAAAATTGTTAATTTGGAATTTTTTTATTTGTTTATTTATTTTTTTTTTATATTTGCCAAATTCACCAATTGCACTAGGGTGTAATTGGTGAATTTACATAATCGCAGAAAAAGGCGATAAATTTCAAGTATTTATAAAGATTTACCAATGACATTTGGCTATTATGCATTATCTCCGATAAAAGTGATAATGTTTTAAATATTTAGCAAATTTACCAACGACGCTTGGGTATCATGTATAAAACGCCATATATTACACCAGTAAAAGTGATAAATTCATTGAACTTATCAAGACGATTTTTAAATATGCAAAATAACCGGATATTATTTATAATAACCAATTTATCATATTTACCGTAACGCATATATAACATAAAAATATAGTATGTACATTATGCAGCAGCAGCTGTTAGAGCCCATGCGGTCAGTCCTAGGACTTAAAAAAATTTATGTGCTACAATAAGCAACGGCACGGCTCTGAAGATATATTTCAGGTTCTTTAGAAATTAGTACAAATTCTGCCTTGAGGATGCCTATTTATATTTTCAATGAATGTTTCAAAATTCGATGTGGAATTTGCAAACATAAAAATTTCTTTCTTATGATGTTTATTTATTATTACGTCGGACTATTTTTTTTTTCTTTCCGAATTTGTTATACATGTCCCGGGTAGGTTTTTGTGATTGCGGTATTTATTTGTTATAAATTGGGCAGAATATTTACTCAAAATATTTTATCCCACAAGGTTAATTTGGAATTCCCCCAATTTTTTTCTTCGATCGTGTCACCCTTGAGAATTTTAAATGTCTCGTTGTAGCCCTGTCCGATATCGAAGCACTTCGACGGAAAGCCAGCCTACTCTAAATCATGGGTTTCCAACTGGTGTTCCGCGCTTTTTTAGGGTTCCGCATGATGAAACGCTACTGAACCCTTGGAAATCCCGGAAACCCAGAGAGCTCTCAAAGAAGAAAATTTTCTTATTACAGATACTCGCAAAGCTGTTCTTTATTTTGAATTTTAACGAGATTGTGTCGTTTAAAAAAATCCAGACCACTTGGATGGCGGAACAACTTATAAACTGTAACATCACACTTTTTCACATCGAATTTTTGAACCAGAAGCTAGTTCATGAATGTCTTTTTCCGTTTCATCAGAAAATTATGAAAAAGTTGTTTAAAAAAGGACTTGTTTTTTTGGAAATTTTTGTTCACTAGTGATTTATTGGATTACAGAATTTACGTGTATCTTACGGGACAGCTTTACACGTGAGTCCCATCCGGGAACGGCACGAGAACCTCAGTTGTATAAGGCCTTCCATGGTAAGATCTGGCACAATGATTTATGACAATAAATATGTGCAGTAAGAGATGATGCCTGAATCCTCTTTCATTTTTGCCCTGGAACTATGACGTTGTTGAGACAGCTGGAGAGACACAATTTTTTGGATAAATATTCGAAATTTGTTTGAGTTCCGTAGGACAGCCTTATTATCATGAAGGGTTCCACGGAACAGCCTTATAACTATCAAGGGTTCCACGGAACAACCTCGTAGCTATCAGGGGTTTCGCCACGGAACAGCCTTATAACTATCAAGGGTTTCGCGAGAAGTTTCACGTTGGATACCCCTGCTCTAAATTGCCGTGACGCACGGGATTTAACCGATGGGCTAACATAGTTCAGACATTGTTCAGACCCTGAATGAAACAGGGCTTCAAAAATATTGCATTATTTATTTAATCTCAATTTATTTGTTTTTTACTTCATAATTTTATGGTATTGATTCGATTCTGTTTTTTATCGCTAAGACCCCTTTCACACGGACCGGATACGGATACGAACCCGGAAGAAGTTTTAGCAATTGGAATATATATTGAGCTTTTCAGATGAGCCGAAATTCGCCCGCATCTTCGAAATGTTCATGCGGGTCCAAACGTCGTCCGCATGTGTCAAAACGCAAGTGCGGGCTCTGCATCCGCATATACAAGTTTTGACCATTAGGTTATGCGGAGCGAATTCATCCGCATCTTTGGCTACTTTTTAAAGATGATTTTGCACGGAATTGTTTTAATTATTTGCCATAAATACACTTAAAACCACCATATGAAGGTCCCTGTTCATCAAATATGATGCACCCACGTACGTCTATCCCTCCGTTTCCTTCTGATATAAAGGAGATATAGCAACTTTAACTGCTTTCCAATACTGCTGTCCATACTTTACAATTTTATACAATAAAACTTGTCAACAAGGGCTACTGACGGGACCAAAATTATTAGCCGTTCTGTTCATTACGAATATTTAATTGACTAAATACTTTAATAACTTTTAAAATTAATTTAAAAAAATTAATTTTTTTCTTTTTAAATATTTAAAGCTATTTTAAAAATTTATTACTTTTTTAAATTTTTAATCTTTTAATTTTTTTAAACTAAAAAAATACTTTTATTAAACAACGTTATCCCAGTTCGGTGTTCACTCAAGGCCGGATTAAGACGTTTGAAGGCCCAAAGCACTTGAATATTATTGGTGCCCCCCGAAACCTAAAAGTATATTTTACACGATATTGAGTCTATAAACTAAAAAAAAAGTGAAATTTTATATTTCAGAAGTGACTAATCTATAAGGATGGGATTTCACTCTAAAAGGTTTATGAAAGTTATTTTATAAAACTTGAAAAAAGCAACCAATAAATTTATCGGTTCAGCTTATTGGTTGGCTTTTTAAAAGAATTATTATAAAATCTTTATAATGTAATCCGGACTTAAGGCCGGGATTACACTATAAAGTTTTATAAAAGATTTTTCATAAAAGTTAAAAAATTCAACCAATAAGCGCATCGGTTGCATTCAAGCAAATGCAACCGGTGATATTGGTTGAATGGATTTTTCACGTTTTATCAAAGTGCTTTTACAAAACTTTTATAGTGTAATCCCGGCCTAAGACAGAGAATTGTGATGTGAATATTTCTAAGCACAGACATTTTGAAAGTCTCCTCCCCTCCCCTTTTTTTCTACTTGCAAAAAGTCTTTGATATCTCCTGATTTTTTTTTTTTTTTTTTTTTTGGAACATTGATGTTTTGGATGTTTTTGGAATTTTTCTTTCATATTTTTCTGAAAAGACAGATTTTTTTTTTTTTCAAAATATTTTGAAAATATTTTAAGATATTTTGTCTCATCAACTACCTGTGAGGATCGGAATGAAGGCATTTTTATACTCATATTCTATGGGGCTCTAAATTAAACCACCAGAGAATTCTCTGAGAAGGAGTTGAAGGAGGAAAATAATTACAAAAATTGCGAAAAAAATAGTTTTTATGCACGAATTTCAAAACAAAAAGATGCTCGTGTGAAAGGACATGTGGACCCGCATCCGCTCCGTGTGAAGGGGGCCTAAAATACAGTTATTACAGAAGTTTGGAAGGTTTCCCTGAAAATGTACGGACCCCCCCCCCCCCCGATTTCATGAGGATTCACAAATCAACCAAAGAAGAAATAATTAAGAAAAATAATTAGACAACAAATCATTAAAATAATTGAGAAAAAATAATTAGAAAATTTTTTGAACAAAATAAATAAATATTTAATAAAAAAAGTAATTGAAAATTAAGGAAACACAAACAATTAAAGCATCAATAGAAATAATCGAAATGCTTTCGGATTAAACGAAGAAAATGGTTTCAGAATTGATGAAAATTGGGTAATAACGAAAATCCAGATGATAGAAGAAATGATTTCAGAGAATACGTACTTAAAATTCAAAAAATTAATGAGGGAAATAAAATCAGATTGAGGGAAGTAATTTCAGAATTATTGCACAAATCTTGATTCATTGAAAATCCATAAATAACGAGACAAATAACTTCAGAATTTGTAAGAATTCCGATTTATTTGTAAAATAATTTCTAAATTTACAAATATATTTAGAATCATTCAAGCTGTAATTTCATAATTTCATTTTAATAATGCATTAGAATTTATAAAAATTAAGAATTAGTTGAAAGAATTAATTTCAGAATTAATAAAAATCCAGAACATCAATGACAGAAGTAATTTCAGAATTGAGGACGATTAATAATTAATGGAAGGGCTGCACTACCCAGGCGCCAGGTAGCCATGGTGACTAAAAAAATTGGTATTGGTTCCTAAAATTTCCACTGCGTAGTTACTAAATTGCAGTCTGAGAGCGGCACGAAATGTTTGGAATTCATAGCAGCATATCTGCCAACATGAAAGAGGGTCACTATGCCCTGAAAAAGTCAAAAGAAGCATTGTTCTGGACCTTTTTCTTCGGGTAAAATTATTTTTAGAGCCTAAGAAATTTTTCTCTGGCGCATATATTTTTTTGTGATTTGTATAGCCTTGATTAATGGTCTTATATTAACCTAAAAAGGTAGCAAAAGGAATTTTCTTCAGATATTTTAATATTACGGTAGAACTTCTCGATAACGGACACCCTTGGGACCGAAGAATTTTATTCGCTAACAAAGAGTGCCGTTAATGGATGGTAAAATACATTGAGGCCCGTCGACGTAATTCAAAATAAATGTCCGTTAACGAGACGTGCCGGTAACAGGAAGTGCCCGTCCTTTATGGGAGGTTCCACTGTATTACAAAAATATTTATAATTTTTGATAGTCTTGGGGAACAAAGCCCCCCCCCCCCCATTATTCCTCTATGTACGCCTAAAGTGCCGGAGATAAACCTCGTAACTTTTGTAAATCTCACAAGTCAGGGGTTTTAGCCTTTTTCAGACGCGATCCAAAATCAACAACAAGATCAGTTTCACCACCCATGTGGCTGTTTTTCGAAATTAGTGAAGCCAGTGACGTGCATTTATAGCTGTTAGTGGATTTGTATGACCCATCTCGGAAGCCCCTGCGAATCAATTTTGTTTCGTGACCCATAGCTCAAGAACACTCGGCTGTAAGTGGGTTTATGTAACCCATTTCGGATGCCCCTGCGAATCAAGTTAAGGTCGTGGCCCATGGATCAAGATTCCTTAGCTGTGAGTGGGTTTATACGACCCATATCGGATGCCCCCGCGATTCAATTTTGGGTCGTGACCCGTAGCTTAAGAATACCCGGCTGCAGTGTAATCCGAAAATATAATCCTGAAGAGTAATTTTTCACTCTTCTCCAAAATTTGAAAGGGTATTTTTTTATAAAAAGAGGGGTATTTTGTTTTCTTTTATGAATGAAAAATAACTGTTGAAAGAAAATCACTTAAAATTTAAATTTCACTCCTCCACGAAATTCGGAGGTGTAAAATTGAATTTTGATGCGTGAATCATGCATCTAGATGCGTATTAGCGAACACTGCTCGGCTGTAAGTGGGATTATACGACCCATTTCGGAAGCCCCAATTTTGGGTCGCGGCCCGTAGGTTAAGAACCCCTGTATTAAGTCAATAAATTTACTATAATGCCGTTGACGCCACTGTCTCTCCCTCTCTTGATAGAATTGGCAATGAAAATCCAAAATTCTGCCCGCTCCAGTTTGCAAGGGCATAGGCGGAGATAGACTTGAAAATCTATCGTAGGGGTGGCACAATGATTGCTGAGGGGGCATTATGATGATGATGTCAATTCATATATATACGCAAATACATTAGATCATTCGGCTTTACCTTTGACGCTGGGGGGGGGGAGGGCGCCCTTCCGTATCTCCGCCAATGGGCAAGGGTCACTGTTTCGAGCAACTACGAGAGAAAAATCAAATCTCAATAAATGGTATAATAATACACAAAAAGAAATGAAAATCGAAACTTGTTTGTGAAATGGACTGGAGTGCGAATGAGGGCATTTGCGAAATGTTATGCAATAGCGAAAGAAATTGATCATTTCTTGTGCAGCGCCATCTATCGGAAAGAATCTACTGTAAGAATGGGTTTTTTTTTTCTTCTCGTGAGTCTCGAGAGGAGATGTGCGCGGGAGGATTATCACGTGAAAGCGCCGACCTTGAAATATCCCGCCACAAGAGCGACCTTCGCATCCTGCACCGGAAGTGACGTCACTCTCTCCAACAAGAACAAGAAAACCCGAAATGGCAATTTGGTGCTTTGGCGACCGTTTTTCATCTTTTTTTATCTATTTCATTTTATTTTTGAGTGAATAAATGAATGAATGAAATGCCGCTGACGCCAGTGTCTCTTGATAGGATTGCCACAACAGACACATCAGAAAATAGGATCGCCGTGGATGATGATGATGATACTCCTTAACCGCATTTCCTGAGGAGTTACCTCGATATCTCCACATCAAAATTTTATTTTATTTGTTTTGCGGCAACCGAGCGAATTCTTCGGAAAATGTCAAAGAATGTCTTTCATTTTTATTGCCAGGTTCGAGGCGATTCCCGTAGCAAGAGGAGATTGGGGTGAGAGGGCGGATGCTTGCAAATAATGACGACAAAGATGAAATTCCTTCAAAAATAAAATTTTGAAATTTTTCGTGGTTACTTTGACTAACACCGGCATTACACTACAAAAGTTTGATAAAAGTTATTTTATACAACTGGAAAAATGCAACCAATAAGAGTATCTTTTACGTTTGAGCTATTGTTTTTTTTTTCCTAGTTTTGTAAAAGACCTTTCATCGAACTTTTATATTATAATCCTGACCTATTTTTCGCAGGGCCCAACTTCGACGTGAAGGAGCCCAGGGCAAAGCAAGAATACGGGGGGCTTCTACACCTATAGTCAGTGAATGAACAGTATGTTCCTTAAATTTTAGGTCTCCTCACCAAAAATGCTCCAATTGTCCCTACAGAAATCATTTCGAGCATAGCTCATACACCTTTTTCTCCAAACAGCAACGGGCCCCGTGGCCCCCCATAAATTTTGAGAGTCCAAAAATTATTCAACATATCCACTTCTATTATCGTGTTGAATTCTCGAATGATGCTTGTCTAATTTAGAATCTATTTTTATATTGATTATGCATGATTCTTAAATGAAAGTATTCTGAAACAATTCCTGAAAGAACTACACGTGGGCCCCAAAAATTCATTTTTGAAACTGGAAATTTTGTGAGGAGTAGGGGGAGGGAACACAAACGTGATATTGAAGTCTCCATTCCTCCCCCTCCACACCCGATGTAAAATTCTACAATTTTATAATAGAATTTTTGTTCTTACCTAAATTTCACCGCCCCTCAAGAGTTTGCCACCCGTAGTGGTTGCGCCTTTTGCCCTTATCCAGTTCCGGTCCGAACCTGTGAAGAACGAGAGAACTCTGGTTCTCACCAAATTTCCTGACAGGGGTGCCACGATACTTGTGAAATTCCAATCAAATTTCCAAGAGCACCTATAAATGAAATCAATAGGCTTTCTGGATATTAGGTGAACAGGAAAAAAGTGCAGTTTCTCTCCACCGGGAATAGAACCCAGGACGTCTTGCATTTACAAGCGCGCACCGACCATTACACACCATATAGAAAGAGACGGATGATCCTTTTTTCCTTAAAATAAGCGCAGTAGCTTGACTTGCTGAGTGGAGATATTGCAGCCTCTTATTATACATCTCTGGTACTTATAAATATTTGGGAAATGTTGGGAACCGAAAAGTCTGCGCCAATTCAGCTGCGGTTTCTACATAATTGGTAATGCAAGGTTATCGTGAGGGGTCCACTAGAGCCATCTTAAAAGTATCATGGGCTCCCGGGCCAAAGTGATTTTTCCGAGGCCATACAATGCAAAGTGCCATGCTTATGTTCGAAAATTTCAACCAGATCCCCTCATTGTGAAGCCCCTCTTCTCTTGAGGTCCCCGGGCAGTGCCCGGGCGGGTCCATGCGTTAAGATGACACCGGGTTCACATACCAAAGTCAGGGGCGGCTCGAGTCGCCTGCAGCACGAATGAAAAGCCTTATGTGCCGCGTCTAAAGACGACCCTGGCGGTAGGTGACAGGAGACCTTGAAATAAATCTGATTAACGCCTACGCGGGACCTTGAAATAAATATGATTAAAGCCTAGGGAACCTTGAAATAAATCTGATTAAAGCCTAGGGGAACCTTGAAATAAATCTAATTTTTTTCAGATCAAAATGCCGCACACCATTGTTTGAAGAGCAAAATGTTCGTGACCATACGTCCCAGATTCAGAATTATTTTACCATTTTTAATAGTGCCAGATAACTAAAAACAGCACTTATTGATGAGTCATCATCACTGCACTTATCTTGTAAAGATGACCGATAACGAGGTGATTATTGTTGAGAAATTCAAAGACGTTTCTGCGGATAGAGATTTGTCTCGAGCCACTCCTGATAGATCACATTCTTATTTCTGGTTAGAGTCTAACTAAAGTCTACGCTGTCTCCTCTTACAGCCTGCTTGCTGCCCGGACGCATCGTACCCTTTGCACCCTAGCTTAAGCCGCCACTGACCAAAGACGCTCGGAGTGTGCCCATGTTACATTTAGAACATTGCCATGTTTTCATGTATACTGTGAAAAACTATATGTATATTTTTTACATTATAATGAGAGAGAGAAGAATAGCAAATCAAATGCAGAGAAATCCAAACAAAAAAAGTGACGGATCTATCAGTCTCAATGTAGGTGGGGCATTAATGATGGCACGAAGTATAACGGGTCAAGGCCATCCCCACGTTGGAGGCAAAGCTAATCTAGGTAATGAAATTCCCACAACGGGGAGCCTTTTAAACACTCCACGACATGAAGGCAACAGCTTCCTTTCGCATAAGATGCCGCCCTTTAAATCAGTATCCGGTAGGCCATAAATACCCGTGATCGGGGGCGTCGGAAGTATTTCAAACCCTGGCCTTGAAGCATTCCAATTCCATAGGAGATTTTTTATTTTCGAATTAATTGTGGGGAAAGGTGCTCCAGCACCCACAGCACTTTCGAATCCGACGCCAGTGCGATAAAATTGATTTACGGAAAATTCACCGATGACAGTTCTTCACCAGTGAGTGAGTGACCGAATGATTGAGCCATGTCTCCCTATCCACATCCAGGGTCCCTGGCTGTCCCCGGGCTCTAACCCTTCCTAGATGAGGGTCCCTAGGCTGGGACCTTTGTTGGGCCCTTAGATCAGATTTTTGCACGTATCCCTCTGTAGTGAACTTATAGCATGAAAAAACAAAAAAAGGATGAGAATCGTCCCGGCCCTGGAGATGAAATTCTGTCAGCCATACCCTTGTGGAGGGGGCATGGATTAAGCAAGTGGATGAATATGTGAGCGAGTTAGTGACCGAATGAGTGTGTGTGTGTGTGTGTGTGCTAACAAAAAAATTGTGAGTGATCGCATTTTGACTGAGTGAGTGTGTGTGAGTGATTGAGAAAGTTCGTAACCACATGAGTAACTAAGTGAGTGGATAAGTAACCGTATGAGTGACTCACTCATTTGTTCATTTGTCCACCTGTTCACTCACTTGCTTGGTCATCACTCACGTACGCACTCATTTGCTCATCTGCTCAGTCGTTCCTTTGCTTCCTCACCAACTTCCTGACTCTACCTGATCAATCACTTACTTGTTCACTCACTACGTCACTTTGTCGATGAAATTTCCTAGCAGTGGATTTTCATGTCGGTGAATTAAGTACACGGCAGTGAGTTATTGGATATGAATTTCCCGCACACGGATATAAAATTCACACGCTGGATGTTAATTAATCTAGTCACACAATCGAAAACATTTGATATCGAATTTCACGTACAAATATTCCATGTAAAAATGGCTTAAGCCTCGTGTACCTGCTCGTGTCATGGGTGAACGAATGTTCTCAGAAACACGTGAGATTGGATGTAAACACGCAAAAAGATGCAGATAAATAAATACAAGGCACAATGAATGAATGGGCGTCGCCTCCCCCAGACAGTAATAAAAATGAAAATTACTGTAATAACTCAAAAAAATAAGAAGAAAATTACGTTTTGTTGTCGCGCTGCCCATATTTGACTTCGTATAATAGCTTGAATATTAATAATGATATAAAAATATGAGCCGGATCCGAAAATTATATATTTTATTTCATTTCTTTCATTGAAAAAGCGGAAATATCAATCACTGGCGAACACGCAGCAACAGTACCTCTTGGGAGGAGATAGGTGGACGCCATCCAACAACTACTACTACTACTCACTTCTTTTTTGGCGGCAATATTTATATTTAAATGAGTTGTGACGAGATGATTCGTCGACATTACGTATTCTATTCATGAGTGATTTGCGGTTTCGGCCATTTATTAGTTCCATCAGTTCTATCTCTTTCTTGCTGTTTAGTGGTGTTTGGCCGTTCTGGAGATTTTTTGCGCGGAAATGCGACTATTAATAGTCATGGTTTCTGCGGTTTGTCTCTTCCATTTTTTTTTTTTTTTTGGTAATCATGATGACAATGGCATCGTATCTGCTCAAGGTCTTCACCATACTAATCCATACGAATGTGAACAGTCAAACTCGGTTGCAACAACGAAGATTCCGCGAGTTTTTGTCGTTATAACCGTGTTACACAACCGAGGTTGGCGTTTGTTTTCGCGACCTTTTTCACCGAAAAACGCAATCGAATGCAATCAAATACTAAATACAAATACAACGCCATAACAGGCAAAATGCCCAACGAGGTGGCTGAGTTTGTTAATTTTTAAAAACTTGAGTACAGACTCCCCACCCTCCCTTTTTATAAAAAATTCTTTCATACAAATACAAGGCCACTACATGCAAAATATGTAACGAGGTGGCAAATAAAGAAGAAAAATATGCCAATAACAAATATGGACGCCATATATTTCTAAGACACAGCAACCCAATTAATGGTGCAATTATAAAAACTAAAAATACATGTTACAATATAATACCATGCCCATAAAAAATATTTGTCTTATCTAAGTAAGGATAGCTTCTCGATTTACTAATATATTTATCTATATTTCTTTTTAAACATGTCAACTGTATTAGAGTCCACCACTCCCGGGGGTAAGCTATTCCATTTATTCACAACTCTATTAGAGAAAAATTCAATGTGACACCACAACCTAGAATTGTACCTTACCAATCGATATTAGTGTTCCCTTGTTGAAGCAGTCAATTGAAGGTGCGTTAATAACTCAGGGTACATTCTATCCATCCTGTTGAAAATTTTAAACACTTCTATCATATACCTCAGACACCTGTGTTCTTCCGATATAAACATATTCAAGAAATCAAGTCTCTCTTCATAGCTCAAGCCTTGTGTGCCAACGAGAGCATGCATGGCTCTTCTCCGTACCCCTCAACCAAGTCCATGTCCCTCTGTATAAATATGTACCATATTCATAATGATGATTGGTCACCATGTATGATAGAGAAAAATACGGGGAATTGGGGTTGGGGATTACAAAAAAATACGATTTGTCGCTAATTCTCGCCAAAAATATTATCACTTATCGACGAAATCATTAAATACCACTCCATATCCTTGCTTCTAACGTCGATGAACTCGGATATAGGATATCTCCTTGGCGAGAAATACTGTAACAAAGCAAATGCACAGCGATTCAAAATGTATTTCATGGGGAAAAAAATTGAATATGGCAAATATGCGAGACCATTTGCGAGATTAATTGGGTTGCTGTGTATTTTAGAAATGTATGGCATCCATATCTGCTATGGGCATCTTTTTCTCAGTCACCTCGTTGGACGTTTTGCCTGTTGTAGCCTTGTATTTGCATGAATATTTAGTGATAACACAATTAAAAGTATGAAAATTTCCTTCATTCCCGATCATCGTAAAAATTGAGAATTAAAAGTAAGCTTTGTTGAAAAAACCGGTAAGTAGATACTTATGAAGGAAAAAGTCAGAAATAACGAGAAAATACGGTAATGTTCAGATAAAATACGGCTCATGTTCATGACAGGCAAGTCGGAGTATTGAACATGTAATAAATCTTTGTTTTCAACATCCGGCATCAATAGAACGACGGTCCAACATTCCTTCCATGGGATGAGCTGTGATTCTGGGAATTTCTTGGTAAAGCGCTATAAAAACGAAAGCAAAAGCGATGAAGAATGTATCGTTACATCCGAGTTCGTGACGCTTTCATCGACGTTGCAAGGTTAATTAACACTATTCTCAAAGAAATTAATCCAGAACTCCAACTATTGACGTTACAGCCGAGGTCGTTATAACCGAGTTTTACTGTATATTGAACATGCTTTGCTTTGATTGATGTGGATTGAAAGACACGAACCATCCAATAATTCTCAGTGCTTGTTCCCGATTTAGTAGCCTACACGCGAGGTATTGATCGAGAAGTGTCGGAGCTTCAATTAAACACCTCCTTTCTAGGATTAGTGATTTCCGTTTCGTACTGCCTGTGGGGCCCCGCCAAAAATCCCAGCTTATGGGCCAGGCTCATGGATCTGGGGAAGGGGGTGACATCCCAGAATGTAATGTGATGAAGACTATTTCTTTAAGGAAAAAATCCAAAAAGTCGCAGTAAAATACAGTATTCTGATCGAGAAAAATATCTCTCTGCCCTTCAACAATCTGTCAATAACAATCTTTTTACAAGGCCCACAGCAACAATGTCTTTTTACAAAGCCCACAGTAGCAATGTCTGTTTTGTCAAGAGCAACTGTGTTTTTTAGCAGTGCTACCAGCATCAATTTTTTTAATAATGCTACCAGCAGCAATGTCTTTAAACAGTGTCACGCGGACAACAGTGTCTTTTAACAACGTCACCAGCAGCAATGTGTTTTTACAGTGCCACAACAGTGTTTTTAACATTGTCACGAGCAACAATATTTTTCAGCAGTGTCACAGCAAAAATATTTTTCAGCAGTGTCACAGCAACAATATTTTTAAACATTGTAATCAGCAACCATGTTTTTTAATCGACCACCAGAATATCTAACAATATGTTTTAATGGTGTCACCAGCCAGAGCAGCGTTTACTCTGAAGGCCCCCACCTTTCCGCGACTTCGCATAGCAACTAACGCATCAGTTGTCTCCTACTTGTAAGAAATAACTAGTGCATTGCTCGGCCCTAGTGCATTGCTTGATGCTGCTGTGAGATTGCCCTTCCATCAGCAACAATGTCCCATCCAACAATGTCATTAAAAGAATGGTTTGATATGATATTCTAGACAAACTTTTGTTGTGGCTGATACAAAGCTTCCCAGTCATTTTGATGGTAGATGTTGGAGACCGTGAATTTCTAAGCTCACAAGTGCCCATTATCATACGTAGTAAGCCCCATATATCATAAAGGAAATACTTAATGCGCAGTGAAAAAATGCACCTGGGGCTCGGGGGGGGGGGGGGGGTGGATTTAAAGAAAGATATAGCTCCAATGTTCGGTAAGAATTTGAAAATGCAACTCGAATTTATTGGGGTGACTGGTGCTTTGAACACACGCACATAATCAGTAGTTCGAATAGCCGTGCTTGCGTGATCCGGCAAAACATCCAATATCATTTACCTTCGGGGCAGTACAGTAGAAAAGCTTCATAGATTGGTACCAGTCTGGGAGGCTTTGGTAATAGACATGAGACGGCGTATTATTACTGCATAAGCAGTAGCCGGACGATAAGGGGAGGCCGAGAGATACCGAATATCTTCTATATGTGGGAGGATAGGCTGTTAATGTGTTGTTGTTTCATATTGCACAGGGTTTTGAAGCCAGCTGACGGCCGTGAATCAACAGAAAATAGAGCAAAAAGTAACGTAGAAGGACCTGATTCTTAAAATGGGCGTCCGTTTTCTTGACTCGTAGAGATAACGGGTCAAAAAAAAAGAAGGGACATCTTGTGAATTGATGTTCTTACCTAAGAGGCGCGTGCTTTCTTGCCTCCAAGTAAGGAAATATTCGTATATCAGTTCCAAACATTACGCTTAGATTATAAGGATTGGTTAGATAAAATTTTTTGCCTTGGCTGAACCTTGGCTGGCTCTGGATACACATTCAGCCCACCTCGCTATCTCGACACTTGTGCACTCCCCACTTTCATTAAACAATGATTTTTGCTCTCACAGTTTTCCCATGCACACACACACTTATTCTGTTTTGTGTGGGAAGATAGACTGAGTCGTGTGTGTGTGTGTGTTATTGGAAGTTCACATTACACATAAAGCTATATTCATATATGGCCGTGAAGCTATGTTTTCCCTTTCTTAAGAAATACAATGGAAAGATAATAATCGATTTCAAGAACAAAAGTATCAGGAACTTGAACTGAAGGGATGGGCAAGAATAGAAATATGATTCCCGATATCTACCGAATGCATTTATTGAAGGAAAAAATTATTGAAATGAAATATATACTAATTCGACATGTTAAAAAGTAAAGTTATTTATTTGATATCATGCGATATACTCAAGTATATCTCAATGAAATGTTTACTTAAAGAAATGAGAGAAATAACGTTATAGAGTGTAGTATGAGTTAGAAGGCAAGCTGCTTCAGCTAGCAACACTATGCTTACTGAATTACTCGAGATTGTGGTCACAATAAAATATTTGAATCGATAAAAATATATATGGGGGATTCTAAATTCATAGGGGCCGTTCAAGTATTACGTCAGCAGAGTTTTAGCCATTTTTGACCCCCCCCCCCCCGTCAGCAAAAGTCGGCAAAACTCTGACCTCCCTGTCAGCTAAATTTCGTCAGCACTGGCCCCTACCTCCTAACTCATATTGGTGGGATCAGAAATATTCGCGGGAGGGGGCCATGGGGGGCTGGTGACCCCAGACGAAAAAAAATTATTATTTTAATGCAAAAAATATTTAAAAAAAAAAAATTAAGATTTCGAAAGAAAAAAATCGTTATATATATTATAATCAATTTCTGTTAATTGCATTGCTATTTCAAGAGTGAGAACTCAAAATTTATCCTTAAGAAATTCATTGCGATCCACCCTTTAAGATGTGTATAGTAAAACCTTGATCCGCAGACCAAATGTGGCTCTGAAGGTTATCTGATGTGGCTTGCCCCCCTCAAACCTAATTTTGTAAAAATGAACTAAGCGACAAATTTACAAATCGCTTTAATGACCCGTGGCACAACTCCAGAGCATTTAAGTGACCCGTGGCACATTTTCAGATCGCTGAAGTAGGCCTCAAAGATCACTAAAGTAGGCTTCAAAGATCACTTTCGCATTCAAAGATCACTTTCGCATTCAAAGATCACTTTCGCATTCAAAGATCACTAACCCGCGACACAGTTCCAGAACACTTGAACGATCCGTGGCACATTTAGTGACTTAAGTGACATGTGGCACAATTTTAGAGCACTTAAGCGCCCCCCCCCCCCAGTGCGGTTCTGCATCACTCAAGTTACCCGCGAAACATTCCCAGCGAGAACATTACTTAAGTGATCCATAGCAGGGGCGTAGCCAGAAATTTCGTTCGGGGGGAGACCAAAGTGACAGAACAATGGATTTGGCCATCTTTTTCCCTTTTTTCGGTCATTTTCTCACATTTCGGGGGGGGGGGGACCAGACCCCCCAAGTCCCCCTCCCCTCGCTACGCCCTTGATCCATAGCATAATTACGGATCACTTGAGTGATGCGTGGCACAGTTCCAGAGCACTTGAGTTGATGCGTGGTGCAGTTCCAGAGCACTTAAGCAGCCCAGACACATTTCCTGAGCACTTGAAGGATCCATGCAACATTTAGAGATCACTAAAGTGTTTCTGTGGGGGACTTATCAATAGGGAGAATGTTAGTTCAGGTGCCCAATAACAATAGAAAGGTTTTTCCGTTTTTGGCGCACCGAATAAGATGCCATTAAGAATATTTCATATCTTCATAAAGGGTGGCTGATGACATAAGCATCATCCAAACCCCCCCCCCCCCGCCCCTTCCCCCTTGTCATCAAAAGTCAGCAAATCGGAACACCACCCCGCCCGTTCATCGATGCTGACGTAATACTTGAATGGCCCATAGGACAAACTTTAAGAGGTGTTATAAGACACCTAAACAAGAATTTTTAATCACAGAATGTGCAGTCGAATCGCAATAGCAAATGAGGTAAAGTGTATTTGTAGGGAGTGCACAACAGCACTTCACTAAAAACAAATATCGTATTTTTCCGACGGATTTGCTGCGACATGTGCTATCGACTATTCGAGGGTGTACATAGGCTGCACCTTCGGATTGGATTGGAGTTTGTTTTTTATTGGTACAAGGACAATTAAAAAGGTCTCTTCGCGTTCTTTTAGTCATTCTTCCGCTTTTCCGAGGCTTAGTTTGTCCTGGACTGGAGTATGCTATAAGGTTACGGAGACCGTACCTACAGAGGGACATAGACTTTGTTGAAGGGGTGCAGAGAAGAGCAATCCGGAAGTAGTAAATTGTAACACAATTGACACGTTTAAAAAAAAATACGATAAACATGTTGGGGTAAATCGAGAAGCTATCCATACTTAGAATAAGACAACCATAAGTATTCTTTATTTCTTTTGTATAATATTTTATCATGTATAAATATATATTGTTTGTAATTGCAGTTTTAATTGTGTTACTGTATTTTTGAAATACTGTATATGGCATCCATGTTTGTTATGGACATTTTTTTATCATCCACCTCGCTGGGCATCTTGCCTGTTCTGGCGTTGTTTTTTTGTATTTGTACAAGGTTATGCTACGCCAAACAATGATGAGGTGGTGCAATGACTTGTGGTAGAATTTGCGTTACCCCAGGTTGCACCATGTGAAGGACTACCACATTACTGTACAGGCGTTCCTCACTTTATGCGATTAATTGGTTCCACAAAATGATCGCGTAAGACGAAATCACGTAAAGCAATTGTTGATTGCACGTGTTGCAGCAAATCCGTCAAAAAAATATATTTGTTTCTGGTGAAGTGCTAGGTGAGATGCACTCTCTAAAAACACCTCTACCGCCTTTGTTATTGCGATTCGACCACACATTCTGTGACCAAAAATGCTTGTTCGAGTCTTATTTCTCCTCTTATAAAGTATGTCCCATGAATTTAGAATCAACCTGTATTTCCCCCTTCCCAAGAATCTTCTAATAACATTGTCCATGCCAAAGTCACCAGAAACAATGTCTTTCAACAGTGTCACGAGCACAAATTTCTTTAACAATGCCTTTTACCAGTGTCACGAGCAATAAAGTCTTTTAGCAGCGTCATAAGCAACAATTTCTTTAGAAATGTCATGAGCACACAATAATGTCTTTAACAGAGTCATGAGCACCCAATAATGTCTTTAACAGAGTCATGAGCACACAATAATGTCTTTAACAGAGTCATGAGCAACAATTTCTTTAAAAATGTCGCGAGCAACAATGTCTTTTGACAATGTCAAGAGCAAAAATTTCTTTCCCCAGTGTCGTGAGCGAAAATTTATTTAACAATGTCTTTTTTACCAGTGTCACGAGAAATAATATTTTTTAGCTGAGTCCAAGCGGTAGTTAATTTCTTTAAAAATGTCATGAGCAACAAATTTTCTTAACAGTTGTACAAGCAACAACGACTTTTAGCAGATTCATGCGAGCAACAATGTCTCCTAACAACGTCACGATCATGGGCGGATCTAGAACTCGCTATTGAGTGGGGTGATTTTACGAATTGCTAAAAATTTGTCATTCTGAATAGATTGACCATACATAATGCATTTTGTCCCGTATTTTCCGGGAGAGTGCCGGATTTCTGTTTTTTTCTCCGTCCCGACTTTCCTGAGTCATTCCCGTTTTTTAGTCGAGATTTTTTAAATTTTTTATTTAATCAAAAACTTTGATACAGGCAATTTTCAACTGATTGAGTGAATGCAATATTATAGAAATTCCGAAAATTTCATGAACTATCGCATTTCGCTTGGGGGGGGGGGCTGGTCACCCCCCATATATCCGCGTCTGGTCACGAACAACAATGGCTTGTAACAGCGTCATGAGCAATAATGTCTTTTAACGAGCTATCAGCAAAATGCCTTTTGCCCGATGAGGATTGTGCCCGAGATTTCACGGTTTAAATCTCCTTAAAACTATTTGTCCTACCACCTTCCTTATCAGATTTTCTTTAAATTAGTTTTTACTTTTCCAAGGCTCTTTATAATTGGGGACCCCCAAAAATATTTTGGTTTTAAGGGCTCTCGAATGTGTTAAGACGGCGCTGTCCAGGACTGATCTAGGAAAGAATGACGATTCTTCTACAGCCAAATAATATGGAAAATAATGGTTCTGTCCCCTAAAAAATACAAAATATAGGATGTAAAGTCACCGTACTCCACTGAGTTGCCCCAAGCCCCGAAACATCGTCCCATCCCTGCCTGACGCTGAGCATAAACAGTGTTCGTGACTCTGTAAAGGTTGAAGACCCCTGAGTTACGGAGATCCATCAACATTTTGAGGGTAAAGTTATTTCGCGCTAAATGGCAATGTTCACGCTAATTTTGGCGCATTTTGAAACGATCTTCTAACCAGAATGTCAGAGTGGCACCAAGAGAAATGTTTGTTTTTTTTTGACGACATTACCCAGCACCAATTTTGTTCTTCATAACATAGGATGAAAAATAAAATGAAATTATGCTTTTATCATTTACACCAAGGGTGATCAACCTTGAGGAAAGTACGGGTTACTTCACTGATATGAAAACGTGTCGTGGGCCTCTTGTGAGTGATCTAGAGCTGTGCCGCGGGGTCACTTGAACGATTTGAAAATGTCACGCGGGCCGTTTAGGTGATCGAACTGTGCAGCGGATCATTTAAGTGATCTAAAAGTTTGTCGGATCACTTAAATAATCGAACTGCACAGCGGGTCACTCAAGTGATTTATAAATATGCCTCGGGTCACATAAGTTATCTGGGAATTTGTCGTGAGCCACTCAAGTGACGTGGAACTGAATTACAGATCACTTTACTGGTATGACAACGTATCTTGAGCAATTGAATGATCTGGGAATGCGTCACGGGCCACTAAAGTGCCATAGAACTGTGCCACGGGTAACTCAAATAATCTGAAAATATGCCGCGAACCACTTAAGTGATCTGGATCTGTGCCGCGAGACACTTAAGTGTCCATAGAAATGTGCCACTTATTTTATTTTTACAAAATTAGGTTTGAGGTCACTGGCCGCATCAGATGTCTCCGAGTGCCACATTTGGCCCGCGGACCATAGGTTGAGCATGTATGATTTACACCAGTAACAGTGACACTCATCTAAATTGAAAATTTGAAAATTCCACAAATTATGTAAAAAATGTATCTGCGGTCGTAGAGTGTTTCCCAAACTGGGCATTAGGTAGCTACAAATACAACATGCAATCCTATAGTTTACATCAGGGGTCTCCAACGCGTGGCCCGAGGATCACATGTGACAATCGAAGCTTCTCGCAATGGCCTACCGACGAAAAAACTTATAGTAGTTGCAGAAATGATAGAAATGCTGGGAAAAAATGAAAAAATCGTATTCCAAAATTGGTAAAAGATTTATTTTCAGATTTACTTTTATAAAAAAAATTTCAGAATTAATGAGAAAATAATTTCAGCATTAATTAGGAATATTATTCCTATAATATGAAATTAATTTCATATTTATTAAAAGAAAGAGTTTTAGAATGTTTTAGAATTGGTGAGAAAATACAATTTATGAAAAATATTTTCAGAATTATTGAAAGAAATACTTTCAGTTATATTTAACTGGAAAACTAATTTCACAATTGATAAAAATTCATATTTGATGAACAAATAACTTTCAGAATTTTAAAATTTCAGAATAAATAAAATTCTCACAAAAATGTGGGGCATCTCCTTTGAGTCGGAGCCTTGGATGTTTGAAACTCTGAAAGGTATAATATGACCCCCATTCACCACCACCAAACCAAACATGGCCCCTGCTCTGTCCCTTGCGGGATATAAGCAGATTACCTTGCGGCTGGGCCATGCTGGAAAAACACTCCCAGTATCCACGCCCAACGGGCATTTCGATTCAAGAGCCCTGGGTTCATTGCTCCCCCCCCCCCCCCCCAAGGGTCGAGTTGACAGGGTTGCAGCCCGACAGGAATAGAATTATTTTCGTTATTTTTTACGCTGTAAATTCACTATTAAGGAGTACGTCAAAGATCTCAGCCTAGGGGTCCAAATCTAAGATGGGGGGGGGGGGGCATACCTGGATTAGACAGCGGGAAGACGGGAATAAAATTTTCTCTGAAGAATATGTGACGACGCCAACAAATTTCGATAATTTTTGGCCACTGTCTTTGGTGAATTATTAAACACAAATTTAAAAAAAAAGGTTAAGTTTGTACTTTGACTCCCTTCTTGACTCATTTATAACTGAATTAACATTAAAGTGCAATGAAATCTTGCCTCAACGCTACTCACAATATAACGATAAATCCCTCTGCAACGATATTTTTTCAAATCTTATTTTTGGAATTACCTATAGTATAATATGAAACTCCTCTCGATGCAACAATACCCTTACGGCAAACCTATCTATAACGATACTTTTTGACGATATTTCGAAACCACTACAACGATATTATTTATATTTTACTTAAAATCATCCTCGGTATATTTTTAAATTCCTCATCGGTGTTTGTTCTTTCAAGGGTGTTTAACAACAGCGGTATTTTGCTCTTTCCACCGTCCGAAAAAGTAAATGAAGTTGCCGTGAAGCTACATTCCCTGTGTAGTACATAAAAGTGCTGTGCGGTAAACCACTTCACGCTGCCAGCTAATTTCATTAACCTTTTAAGCGTTTTGGAATTTTCCTGATCCGCATTATAATTGCCACATTAGAAATCACCGAACCTTCTAGAAATTGCCACATATTTTCGAGAAGACTTCTGTTTTTTCCGATTGCCAGCAGAAACACAAATAGTTAATAGTAATATAAAGCGAAAAAGAGGAAAAAACTTTCGTTTTCTGTTATATTTATGCTGTACGCATTAATCCTATACTACCTCGAAGGGAAGAGGGAAAATATGATCTCTCTCCCTTTCTATTATCAGACTTTGAACAAAAGCTGTTTCCGCCCACTGGCAGTTGATTAACAGAACTGAGGGGGGGGGGAGGAAAGCATGTTTATCTGGAAAAGAAAACTGTACAACGGTATCTGAGCTCGTCAATGCTGAAACGAAAGGGTATTAAGAACCCGAGATATTTCGGAATTTCCGTTTTGAGAAGATTTTAAGAATATTAAATATCTCGAGATTGCCTTTGTAAGGGTTGATCAATTAATCAGTGATAACTTTTTGTTGCGGATAAATGTTGACAAATGCATTTTGTGGTGGTACAAAGAATGCCAATTCAGAAGAGATGCCAACAACGACATAAATTTTATGACGACTGACGACAATGTTGCCTCTGGATATAACCGATAAACTCTCTACAACAATATTTTTTCGTGGTCCGCAGAATATCACTATATCCAAGTTTCACTGTATCAAGTTTCCCGAGACTTAAGAGGTCAAAGGGTTTCGTATTCAGAACGTACATACACAAAACGTGCAAATTCCGAACTGGAAGAGCGACCTCTAGCGAGACTTACATTTTTTTTTCCCACACGGATCCCATTAGACGTGTTTGAACACGAGGAATGTAGCATATCTGAGAAAAAAAGAACAAAATCTAATATAATTCTTTATTTCTTTTGCATTCACCCTTCTTTTACCTCGAAGTAGAGGGCAAAAAATTGTATATCTGGGCTTCTTTGGAGTTTTCATCATGGACGGAACCTTCCGCTAACCCTCAACAACCAAACGAATTCCAATTGATTTCCAACCAAGGTACAAGCAAGAGCTTCTTCTCCCCTTTAAACTACACTCATCAATGGGACCACCTTTGACCTCGTAGTACAATGTTCGTGAAACAGCAGCAGGGGGAGAGAGAGAGAGAGGGAGAGAGTGTCTGTATACAGCTTCTTGTGTATGTATACAGCAAGGTGCCTGTGGGAAAAAACGTCATAAGAATGTTTTCGGAAAAGAAAAAATCGACTGCAGGGCAAAAAAGAGAGGATTTTTCTTGGAAACTGTTTTGTTCGGTTACTTTACTTCTTCACCCCACAAACTTCACAACTTTTTTTTTGCCCCTCACCGTATTGCTATTGATCAATAATCCAATGACTACCGGAGAGAAAACTGTCCCTTGTATCACCCTCTCTATCGTACTGTACATACTGTACAATCGAAAGTTTTCCCGCGTTGAATTTTGGCGGGAATAGTGATATAACTATTGTACCTCCAAGTCCCTTTTAACGTCTAAAAAAATGGCCTGCCGTGAGGGAAACCAAAAAAGACATTCGCCATGTTGATGGCATTTACACTAATTCCCTGTGATAATCCTTGGGAAGTTGCATCCGTTATGGAACGTAAATAGCTTTGAAAGTATTATTGCAATTACTTTACATGATATGATAAGTTTGCTCGTCTCTTTTACCTCTGTAAAATGGCGCTTATTATACTCAGATTCTACGATTAGGCTCTCTAAATTCAGTCTGGTGTCAGACAATAGAGTGGCCACCTCTCTCACGAATAGGGTCCTAGATGCAGGGCATTAAGAGCATCATGAGCCCCCCCCCCCCCAAGTCAAGTGATTTTTCTGAGGCCCTACTTGACAAATTCGCGGAAATTTCAACTGGTTCTCATTTTTGTGAACCCCCCTCCTTCTCTTGGGGGCCCCCGGGCCGTGCCCGTATGGGCACATGAGTTAAAGCAGCACTCCCTAGATATGTTTGTTTTGCTAGTATTAAGTGTAGGGTTGTGTAACTGGGAGCTAGGTGGGTCTAGTATCCCGGATGCCGGACCTCAACATTACGAGGGAGCGCCAAAATACGTGCTCGCTCCGGTTGATCAAGCATCTAGTTGCGACCTTGATTGAATGTCTGAACGAATAGCCAAACATACGGATTGTTTCAGAAAGAACTCATCGACTTTGAAATGACATAAATGGGAAATAGTGATGAGACAAGTGGTATGTTTTCGATGAGCAGGAAACAGGTTTAGGACATTAGTTGCAACTTTGGCTAATAGATGGCGCCTCCGTCTCTAATGTCGCCAATGCCTTCTAGACAGTGGGTGATATGGTCCTTCGCAAACATCGATTCGATCAAATCACATTTCGATGAATTTGAAAATTAATATTATTTTCATAGATTATTATTGTTTTATATTATGGTAATTATGACTATATCATAATTGATTGTACTCATATATATACAGTATGTGAAATATTTGACGAACAATTTTCTTTAAAAAAATAAAAGAAAAGAAAAAGCTCAAGACAAGGGTGCTCAACCTTTAGGAGAGTGCTTGCCACTTCATTGGTTAGAAAACGCGTCGCGGACCATTTAAGTGATCTGAAAATGGGCAGACCTTGAGTAACCTGGAACAGTGCCGCATGAAACTCCAGTGATTTGTAACTGCACCGCGGGATGTTCAAGTTCTCTGGAGCTCTTCCGCCGACCACTTAAGAACTTTTCCGTTAAACTGTGTCGAGTGTTACTCAAGGGATCTGTAAATATGCCGTGGACAGCGTATTTACTTTGGAATTATGCCGCCGGACCCTTAAATGATAAGTGACTGCTGGTCACTTATGCCAGTGTGGTTCGCAGCCCGGTTGTTTTCTTTTTTGTGAATAGAAGGCCCAATCATACAAACGACTGACGGAAAATAGATGGGTAAAAATGAAACAGTGAGCTACTCACGGCCCGGTTGGAGTTATGCTGAGGCCCTGTACCGGGCCTCGGTCTGGCGGTTGAGAAACACTGACTTATGGCACTCAGTTTATTTTTACAAAATTAGGTTTGTGATGTCGCTGGCAAATTAGACAATTCCGAGGGCTACATTTGGCTCGCGGATCATGGGTTGCATGGCTTATATGCAAACTCAGCGGCAGAAAGGCGTAAATTGCGCCTTAAGGCAATGGCGTAACTCGAGAATTCTTCTTCTTCCTCCTCCTCCTCCTACGTATCATCATCGTCCATCTCCATCGGTGTCAATGAAGAGCTATTCATTTTTTTGTGCGTGTGCGTTAACCGAATTACGCGCGTTGGGGGAAGAAAAGAGCTCAAAAACTCGACACAAAACGAGACTTTTTTCTCACCGACAGGAATTTCCAGACGCGCTAAAAAATGCTTTTAATGTAGCACACATATCATTTTGCTAATTACTGACTGAGGAACTAGATACGGAAAAAATTCCTTTAGTTGTAGTTTTTAAGGGAAGGTAAAGAAGTGTCAATTGTTAGGGTGAGGTGGAATATTTCTGGAACAAACGTTTACAAAAAAAAAAAAGATGATGACTTCATCCGGAATTTTTCTTGTCTAAAAGACGTTGGGGACATTATCCTGTTTCTTTTAAAACGAAAATAGATACGGTGGCGGCTCGTTTAGATTTCTTTTTTTCCACCATCAGAGTCTACCTACCTCTATAAGAGAGAGAAGATTCAACTTCCTCTCACTCACTACCTCGTATTTACTTGCCTATCTACAGAATCCAAAATTTGAAAATAAAAAAGAATAACTTTTTTTTAATAGTTATTTTTCAAACTATTTTCCCATTTTAGATTTCACTCTAGGGGCCCCTCGTTACTTTACTCACCGGGAGTCTCTAGTCATGAATTGGAATTTCTCTCGTTTTCAACAACTTCAGGGGTATTTTACGATTAATAACTGAATATAAAATAGTACCACAACAAACACGGGCTACTTTGCGTTCACTTATTTTTTGCTCTAGTCCCAAATAATTTCTTTTATTTACAAAATTTTTTTATTCCTGACCAGCAAATTACTTTTTCCTGTTGATGCATCATTTAAAAATGTAAAAAAAGCAAATTACTTCTCCTACTTATTCTTTTTTTTTTTTTTTTTTTTTGCCGGTCTGGGACATCTTGTTTATTCATTTATTTTTTGTCCGCTCGTTAATTGTTTGACCTTTTTATGCATTTTTTGCTGATTTTCAAATTATTTTTTCTCTTTATTCATTTATTTTTTGCGGGTCCACACATTATTTTTCCCGCTTATGTATTTTTTGCAGGTAAAAGCAAATTGTTTTTTTTATTCGTTTATTTATTTTCCGCCAGTTTGTCCAAATTAGTTTGATTGTTTGTTTCTCCCATTTATTTACCTTTCGCTGATACGCAAATTATTTCTCTTGTTTATGTATTTTTGCAGTCCTAAAATGATTTCTCATCATTTATTCACACATTTATTTTTTATCGTTCTGTGCGTTATTGTTACACCTATTTAGGTATTTTTTGCCGGTCTCTCCTCAAATTACTTCTCTCTTATTTACTAATTTATATTCTGCTGATTCTCAGATTATTTCTCCTATTTATTCATTAATTTCTTTTTCCGGACTGCAAATCATTAATTCCATTTCCAATTTTCCACAAAATTATCCAATGGTTGAAGAACATTGCTATAATGCCTAATGTTTGTTAACTTTTATTGCTGGATATATCTATGATTTGTATTTTACCTATAAGAGTTAATTGAGATTGTAAATCTCATACATTAAATTGAATATTTTAAATAAAGTTTATCACGTAACTGGGTTATGCGATAAAGCTGAATGCGCGATAATGTACATTGCGTACACCTTGTGTCAAACTTGGATAACTGCACCGCTGTGATATAGTTATAAATGTTACAATGTATGTTTCATGCGTAAGATATTGAATACCATGTTGAATGCACTGGTTTGATCCCTTAGACATTAGAAGAATTAATGCCATTGAAAAATTTGTTCGTTATGTAGGAGATAATACCATAACGAACTTGAATAATATTTTTTATGAATTGATTGTACCTTGATAATTAAGGGAATTAGTATATGGTGATAAATTGAATGTATTGATGTAACAATGGCCCGGGTCGGTTATGCCCTACACTAACATTGGCCGTGACCGACTCGGGAGCTTGAAACCCGCCCCTGTATGATATATATTTTATGTTTTGTTTACTGAGAGTCAGAAGATTTGCCTATCTTAATTTGAAACCAAGAGTTTTGGTTTGCTTGTATATTGTTTTTATGCTGGGGCACCGGTGAGGTCATTAGTAGAAAATATGGTTTATGGGCACTCAGTAGGAACCGATGGTATAGTTTTTAATTTAGGTTGGGGATAAGCTAGGGCCCCCGGGAGAGGAGACATAGTGATGGCGATGTATGGCACAGTTCTACATGCAACTATTTCGCACCACTGATATAGAGGCATTTAATTTTTAAAGAAAACATTAACAGATCTTGTCGTATAGCTCAATGGGCCCAATGGATGACACACTGCTATAATTCATTCAAATGTTTTGCAAGTTATCAATAGTAATCTAAGTGTTTACGGGTGATTTAATTACCCAATCTCTGTTCTCATTCTCATCATTGAAAAGAAGAAAAATCCATTACCGTATTTCTGAAGTTTTACGCAGAGACTCTCCACCATTCGTGTAATTACTGGAGAAGTAAAATTAATTTTATAGCATGAAATAAATTTTGATATAAGTGTATTTATTCACAATACTCCCCTTTTTTCCCGAAATTAGCAATTGACCAATGGAAAGGAAAAAAATTGAATATTTAAATTTCCGTAATTTTTTAAATTTATAGAATTCGAAAAAAAAAATTCAATCATACATTAAAGTGGATGTTCATTTTACTAACACGTGTCGTTTTCCGGGTGTTTTTTAGTTATAGTATATATAAGTATATATATATATGCATGCTACTACTTTTCTACTACTTTTTGAGTAGTAGAAGATATGTAAAATGTATTTTTGCCAATACAATGTTTTACATATATTCAATATTCAATATTTATTTTATTTTATTTTTTTACAAATTTCCAAACCTTGAGAAAAAGTACATTATTTACCCCTTACACTCATGATAAAATGGCATGGCATCAATGTAATTGATTGAAAATTTATTCAAAATAAAGAAAACTGTTCAATTCATAAAATAAGGCAAGGGATTGAGATTTCATTTGTTCAATCTCATTTAAAACTAAATTTAAAATTCAAATTTCTAAGAAATGAATTTTTTTTCATAAAACAAGTATTTATAAATGGATTTAAAATATTTTGATGTATACGAACAATTTCCTTTGAATCGATTTCTGATCAATTGCATTGATGCCATGCTATTTTATCATGCGCGAAGTTGTTAACTTTGCATTTTTTTCTTGATGTTTGAAAATTTTTGCAAAAAAAAACATTGGAGAATGTCAAGCATTGTAATGGTATACTATAATTGGTTATGCACAGCAGTTCTCAATCTGTCCTCCGCGGAGCCCTTGGAGCTTCGCGTCGCGTGCATTTTGCAGGAGTTCCGTGGCCATTTGTGTAAAATAAAATAAATGAGTAAGTTTTATAATGAAGAAAAGAAGCCTACGGATTCCGCCATAAAAATTATATATATTGAAAAGGGACCCGCGTATCTAAAAAGGTTGAGAACAGCCAGCATAGCATATACAACCGAAAATATGTGTAAAAAAATTGAAATAAATCGCTGGTTAAATGCTATTTTTAATAATATTTCGAATACAGCCGCGTTTCTCAACCTATGGTCAAAAATATTCAATCGTTGCAATTGATATTATTGATACAGTATGGGCTCAAATAATATAACATCTTCATACTTAGGTATATTCATCATCGAGAAAAATGCGATCCTAAATACGAGATATCCCTAAATTTTGCCAAAAAATTCAATTTATTGCCTAAAATGCAATTTGCTAATTACTCCTACTAAAATTTCTGAAGGGTCGGGGAATAAAGGACTGCAACAAATCACAGGAAAAAAATATATTTCACTAGAAAAGTATTCAAATGTGATCAGATTACCATATTTCATTGAAAAATTCTGTAAACTGGGATCATAAATAAGGTAAAATACAGGACCTCATAATTGGTTATGATCAGAGATATTATCAGAAGTAGGCGCAATCACCACCTATTATTAAAATTCCTGAAAAATCATTGAACCTGACAAATATCTGAGACGAAAATTTACATTTTTTGCCATAATTATCATAATATAATTTATATATTATGAAAACGCTTTGCACTCGCAACACATTAGTAAACATTAAAAATTCAAATAAACTGGGAAAACGGGTCAAATGTATAAAAAAAAATCGGAGCAAACAAAATAAGAGGCATGTCCCGTAGTGCTGGACACAAGTGGTCCGAAAGGTTGAGAAATGCTAGAATACATCATAGTTTTTGTGGCTTTCTGACTATATTTGAAGGTATGAGGCTCTCCCTCCCCCCCTACCAATTATTTCAGTCCGTAACGAATAGCAAAACTAAAAAAAAACTTCAATCACCGAAAAAAGATGAAATTTTTCTCAAATGTTTTTACTTTCTCTTTAATTTCAAAGATGCAACTGACGAATGGTCTCTATATCCAATTTTCAATAAATTGAAGTATTTTTTACCAGTCATTTAAAAAAAATAAATCGAATTTTCGAAGCCTCAATAATTGCGACACCCCCCTCAAACGCAAACGGGTATCATACACTTGCGAGCACGAAAGCGTGGAATATTTTTAATAAAATAAATTTAAACCGATCAACACACGATAAGTGAGTGATGATAAATAAAAATTCCGAACCGTTCCCCCATCTCTTTTTTTCTTCACAACTGGGATTAATACACACGTTTACACCCCGGAAGCCATAAATTTCTTGTTAATGCTTTGGATATATATATAAATAAATAACCTCAAACGAAGTCGAATATTTCATACTTATTAAGCTGTACGACCAATAGAAAAAAAAAGAGCCTTTATATGAAGCCAGCTTCATGATGAATATTCTCCGACTGTATTCCTTTGCCGTGTAGGGGAGAAGAAATATGCCAAGTCAATATTCGGTGGGGGGAAAATATAATATTTTGTGTTAGGGGAGAGAAGTTAATGCAAACGATAATTTCACTTTCCCACCTTCAAAAAAAAAAAAAAAAAAACCGTCATAATCCTAGGATGGGGTGAAACACCAATTTCACGTTGTAAAGCCCTCCCTGTCCCGTTTTATGGGATACCTCTGGTACAGCCATCATGTCCCTACATAGTACATACGTATATTGAATTTCTGATTCTGTGATGTGATATTAAGTCATCCTCAAAGTTCTGTTCGTTTTCGGTAGGTACATGTTTGGGCTTATGTTGTGTGTTTTTATTATGTCAAACTAAAAACTTGGTGGCAAAAAAAATCTATTGAAACTTGGTAATCGGTGTTGTTCAAGTACAGGCAGTTCTACAACATCAAATTTTCATTGTTTAGGTACAGCTATTTTGTTTTATTAATACAAAAATAATTATAATCAATAATTTATCAATACCATACTGATGTATTACGCTCACTGCGTGACTGAGAACCATAAAAAAAACACGCCTGCACGAAGACATATGCGGAGTAAACAAAATGTATAAAAATTAAGAACTAATTAACCTGGGCATTTTGCCTGCTGTGGCGTTGTATTTGTATTTGTATTGTATTTAATGAGAAAAACTATTTAAGAAAATTCATATTTAATGAAAAAAATATTTTCCGAATTGATGGAAAATAATTTAAGAAATTTATTAACAATTAATGAAAAATAGTTCAAGAAATGTTTCCAGAATTAATGCAAAAATAATTCATGAAATGTATACAGAGTTAATGAAAAAATAATTTAAGAAATAGATTCAGAATTAATGAAATCTTCATATTTAATAAAAGAATTTAATAAATATTTTCAGATCCAATGAAAAAAAAATTAAGAAATATTTTCAGATCCAATGAAAAAAAAATTAAGAAATATTTTGAGAATTAATGAAATAAATATTTTGAGAATTAATGAAATAAATATTTTGAGAATTAATGAAATAAATATTTTCAGAATTAATGAAATAAATATTTTCAGAATTAATGAAATAAATATTTTCAGAATTAATGAAATAAATATTTTGAGAATTAATGAAAGAAATAATTCAAGAACTATTTTCACAAGCAATGGGAAAAGAAGTTGAAGAATATTTCCGAAATAAATTGAAGGTATATTTTTAAAAATAATTTGGGGAATATTTCTATAAATAATTTATTTGTTTATTTAAATACCACGCTACAGAAAATAATCCAATTACAGCAACGTATGACATAGAAATATAAATGCAATAAAATCAATCAAGATAGAATGCAATACACAGATATAAAATGCAAAAAATATAGAAACAAACACTAGTCAATACCAAATAAGTAAAATGAAGGCCTGTATAAAATCACCGGATCAATTAAAAATGAAAGTAAATAAATAAAAACACGACGATTAAAAATAAAATGAAAAATAAACAAAAAAATGAAATATTTTAACAGTCAAATACAAGAAATCATCATTTAAAGAAAAAAAAAATCGCTGATCAATCGGAGAGAAGAAGCTCTTTGAATTTACTAACAGGTGTTGCAAATATATCAAATTCATCAGGTAAACTATTGTACAAAATACAAAAACTATTGTACAAAATACAAAAACTATTGTACAAAATACAAAAACTATTGTACAAAATACAAAAACTATTGTACAAAATACAAAAACTATTGTACAAAATACAAAAACTATTGTACAAAATACAAAAACTATTGTACAAAATACAAAAACTATTGTACAAAATACAAGACAGACCAATCAATGTCCTAAAGTGAGCTATATGAAATAATTTATTTGACCTTGTGTTGTGCCGTGTGATTAAGAATCCTTATGTTAGATAACAGAAAGGAACAATCAATATTACCATTAACTAACCTCCATAAAAATTTGAAAAGAATGAAATTTCTTCTCTTTTGGAGACAGGTAATTAAAAACATTTGTCGGAGTTGTTGAAATTGTAATGCCATATGTTCTAAATTTCTTAAAATACAAATATCGCATAAATGAATTTTGTATAATGTCAATATCATCAATAGCATTATTGTAATGATTATTCCAAACAACAGATGCATATTTAAGTTTTGATCGTATATTATAGAGTTTAAAAAACAATCATTGTATCCAAATTGAAATCTTTAGTCATTCTTTTAAGCCAACTGGGTTTGCGATATGAATTTCTACAAATGTCGTTAATAAAGTATGATGACAATTTGAGAAATATTTCCGAAATTAACAAAAGAAATACAGTAATTCAAGATGTTTCCAGAATTAATTAAATTATTTTTTATGAAAGAAACAATTTAAGAACAAATTAAAATTTTAAATTAATAAAAGTCATCAGTAATTTGGGGGACATGGGGCACGCCCACCCATAGTCGTGAACTTTTTTTCCTAAGACAGAGCTCAGTGACAAACTTGTGACTCAAAGTTGACTCAAAACTTGTCCCAGTGAAAGATGAATTCTGTAATATTCCATTCAGATTTGCTTCATTGGATGCAAAAACATTTCCTTTTCAAGCTCAAACAGACATCATCTCGAAAATATACAAAACTCAATCATCTCGGAAAATATACAAGTTTTTGGAAATTAGTATCTCATCATCGATTGTCATACAAGGCGTACATATAGAATGCCTTCAAATAACATCCGTTCCACATCATTCTGGACCAATACAGAATTTTATCGAAAAAAGAACTGCACGGCCGAGCAAACAAGACCGATCAGCCCGACGAATCGGTATTTTAATTCATGTTCGCGAGACGGATCAGGGCTCTTTAAACAGACTGGTATATATCTTTTCAATGTATGCATGTCATCATTTGTTGTTATCTGATGAACGGGAGCATCCCAAGAGCGATGGACATCCAAATGACGTTTGACCGGAATAAATTTGTCATCATGCGTATGGCCGACGCATACGTAAACGAGGTAGCGAGAGATTTATGACTCGATTCTTCTTCTTCTTCGTCGATGAATTTATTTAATCTTTTGAACATCCCCGACTGACAAAGTCAAGTAACCTGGTAGCTGGGACATTTAGCTATTAATCAGCTCACTTGCCGCTGCGATTACCTTTCGGTCAACGAACCTCTCGAACCCAAAGACGATGCTTTTTTTGCGATAACGATAACCTTGGACAATTCTACTGTAGTCTTACACCTTGGGTGATCATACGTCGCGTATTTCTCGAGACATTCCCATATTTTCAGGTAATTTTGGACATCCCGAATTTTTTGAAAAATGCCCCGTTTTTTCATGTACTATTAAAACAAAGCCTGCTTGCATTTTTGTTCTTTATTGAAATGAAGTATCGAAATTATATTCCGAACTCATGAGTTATACTATTATAGTTATAACTGCAAATAATATACATTTGTCTGGTTGAATATATTTTTTTTTTCCGTAGAATTTATTTTAACCCACTGCAATTTGCAGTAGTGCTTCATTTCGCGCCATTGGCGATTTTAGGTGATAGTTGGCAACTTTTCTTACTTTTGGTGATAGTTGGTGATGTCTCGTATTTTCTCGTATTTAGAATCCCAATTTCCCGTATTTTTCTCGAGAAAATATGGTCAGCCTACTTACACCAGAAATACAGCCAAACAGGGTTGTAGTGACCGTCTCGGCAATAATTAGCATATTTCCTCCCTTCGAGAAAAAAGTGGAATATTGAGAATTAAAAAAATATAGGACAACTCCAATTATCAGCTAAAAAATGATGCCAAAAATTGTCAAAGTTGCGTATTACTGCTAAAATCGAAGAAAACCCTCCAATGACGAAAAATGGAGCATTGCTGCAAACTGCAAATTGAAGTGGATTAAAATAAATTTTACGAAATTAAATGTTCAAACATGACAAATATGTGAGAGAAATATTCCTATTTATAGTGGTAAATATGATAAGTCCGATATAACGTGTACGACTTTACAATCAATTCTTTTGTTACAGCTGTAGCGAGTAATTTGCAAGCAATTGTCAAATAGCTAATGGTCAAGAAGATACAAAAAATGTTCGGTTATAGCGAGTTGAAAATTGAGAAACATTCGCTATAACGTCAAAAAAAACTTCTCAAAAATGTCTGTTTTTCCTTCTCTTTCTTCAAGAATTGTACATGATGACTCTCATCATAATACAGGCTCCTCGTAAAAATTACTCTTCGGTATTTCTGACAAAGAATAGGCACAGAAAAGTCCATTTTTATCCCTCTCCCCATTTTTCGGCTTCCTCGCGATACCAGGGCCGGGATTACAATATAAAAGTTTTAGAAACGTTCATTTATAAAACTTATAAATGCAACCAGTGAGGGCGCATCGGTTATACTTGAGCGAATGTAACCACCAGGCTTATTGGTTGGGGTTTTTTTTCAAGTTTTGTAGAATCACTTTTCTAAAATTTCTATAGTGTAATTCCGGCCTAAGAGACCACGGAACCAGAAAGTCGTTTTCGAATGACTGGAAAACCGTACTAAAAAAATTTTCCAACTAGCAGAATAACTTTGGCAAGTCCATGAAGCCATGAAACTGAGTAGCGATATATAATAAGTTAATTGAGAATTTTAATTGTTCAGTTGGTCGACCAAATTACTTTGAAATGAGAAAAGAAATAAGATAAGAAATTCTATGCGAAAATGTCTTGGGTATCAACTGCTGTGAGATCAAAAATCAATTTCATGGCTGGAGTTCTATTCATTCGTAAATATTAGAACAAAAGGATTTAAATGATGTTTTAATGCAGGTAAAGTAGTAATTTTGTACACTATTATAACTTGACAGAGCAAAAAATTGAAATTTCCTCATAACAATATGTCCGTTATAACGATAATTTTCCTCGTAATTGTGAACTGTCGTTATAATGGGCTTTTACCGTATTTTATGAGTTGGGAAGATAATTTTAATCCTCGATTTCATTGAAGAATAAAAGTTTAACATTTGACTTCGTTGAAAATATGGGACATGTTTAAAAAAAAGGAATGGCCGAAATTGCGTAAAAAATTGCCAATATCACTTTCAAATCACCAGTGACGAGAAATGGGACACTACTGAAAACCGCAGTGGATTGAAATTAATGCAATAGAAAAACTTTTCGACAATGACAAACATGTGAGTTGAATAGTCATATTCAAAGTCATAATTATAATAATACAATTTTGTGAGTTGAGAAAATAATTTTTATTCTCGATTTCAGTAAAGAATAAAAATTGGAGTCACGTATTTATGATCTCAATTGCCCGTAATTTTCCTGATAAAAAATGTAATAACCTTAATTATATAATAAAAACTCTCTCTCTCTCTCTCTCTCTTTGTTATGCACACTATTTGGTTGTATCTGATTATATTTTTTGTACATACTTAAAAAGTCTTGAAAACGTCGACCTTGGTTGTAACGACACCTAGGTTATAAAGACGAAATTTCATGGAATCTTCGATGTCGTTATAACTGAGTTTGGCTGTATATACTCGTATACACACAGTAAGTACATTGAGGTGAGAAAACACAAAACGTTTTCAGGTTTCGGGTGTGTAAAAATAAAGTCTTGTAAAATAACAGGAAGAAAGTAAGATAAGAAGAAAAAAATTTATATAAATAAAGAAAGAAAAATGTAGAATGTCAAGGTTTATCTTTTTTCTTTTTATTACTCTTATTATTTTCTAAAAGTGTGCCTCTTCCTCCATTTTTTTTTTTTTTTCGTGAGTCTCGAGACTTCGCATATAAAAGGTCACAACATAATTATGTTGCGCGCGGGGAGTTCACACTTCTTTTCTGCTCTTTCTTAAGAATTTTTTTTTGTTTTTTACATACAGTATATCTTATCTTCGTTGTGCCTATTCTTGTTTTCACGCTATAGTTGTTCTAGATTTCTGACAAAAAAAGATAATCTGAGGAACATGTGATAAAGGGATTCCCTGAAATTTTTCATGTTCGTGGCACCCATGTGCAGAACCCCTTTAGAGGGTGTGCGACAGGTGAGGCCGCATTTGGTCCTCCCGCTCGCATTAATAATGATAAAAAAGTTTGATTGCAGTCGGTCATGCTTAATCGGGTAACGGATACCTCGCTTATTCGAATAAAACCCTTCGGAAGCAAAGTTCTCCCATAGCGACAATGTTAATCTTTCCCGCTTAATCGAATATTACGTGATTCACATTTGACTGATTCACAATTCAACTGTTGATGCGTAATCAACCACTATTACATTTATAGTTTCAATAACACAGGTCTACAAAAAAAAAATACTTAGTTTTGATAACTGATTTTTGTTATTTTAAGTGCTGGTTCCAAAAATAGTATCCATTTTTTCTATCACGTAAGGTTTTCCACAAAACGATTTCATATTTTGGAGGGGGTAACTCAAATCAAAATATTTTGACACACATTTTTATTTTTATTTTACCACTTCATATAAATACATATTTTACATTTATATCCTAGCTCTATCATTATCACCTAATCACCTATATCACCCTAAAATCACTCAAATATCTTTGGCAATGATTTACTATACTGTATTTATTTATAACTCACAGTTTAAATGTGATTTATGGTTCAATTTTGCTACTTATGGTATTACTATTGAAATTTAATGTTCACTTTATCTAAAAACTGGAGTCAATACGACGAAACCAATGTCAGATTCAGAAACAACGAAGTAAAGTCACACTAAAATCACTTCAGCAATAAAATCAATGTTGAGCAATTCAAAATTTTCATTTCACTCTTTTGACTGAGCTGAATACCTAAACATGTACAAAAGCATATTTATTTCCATTATGTAATGGTACTGCTTTTAGACATTTTTGATTAATAAATATAATTAATAGCAATTATTAATTTAAAAATAATTATAAACTTTAATCATTATTATTATTTAAAATGCATAAATATATTTAATAATTCCATACAAATAATATCACGTTGCTTTTATACATACAAAATTCGTACGCCTGTGATTTGTGATAAAACTGCAATGAATTTTTTTTTATTTTTCCAGTAATTAGCATCTAAAAACTATAAAAAACAATAATTATTTTTAAGACAATTTTTTTCATCGCAGGCCTGTGTAATTAGCCAAGAGGAGGGGACTTCATGATGAGCTTGAGTTGCATTCGTTTGAGACGTGTGTTTTCGAATCGAACCATTTTTGATGATGACAAAAATAAAGATTCCTCATGGTTCAAAGGTAAAAAAATGACTGATTTATCAGTAAATTTATTTGCGTATGTTCTCGAATACGAAGTTTGTAGAATGCAGTTTTTATTCGTGGTAATCTTATGATATAAAGGTAGGTAGTCATATGAACATCAAAAATAAATATGAATCTCCAAAAAAGAGTTTTTTTTACATTTATTGACGGAAATATGATTAATAAGCAGGTAAAGCAAACATTTTCAGACGTGAGACATTGATTGCAGGAAATATAAAAATACAAATTTTTTCAAAACTTAACCTTTTATGATTGTTCCCCCCCCCCCCACACCTGAAAACATATTAAAAAAGAAATTTTTTTTTTGCAGAAACGGATGTAAATTGGTGCTGTTAGCATATTTTTAATTGAAATCATACAACACAAAAATTAAAAATTATGTAGGGTATTTGTTTAAATTAATCTAGAATGGTTAATTAATGGTAAAATATCCAGTTTGTCTTGATTTTAATGTTATATCGTAAGCTCTCTCTCTCTCTCTCTTGCTCAACCAAGTTGAGTTTACCTTGAATTTTATTTTCATTCTCCTCGATTTGATGCGATTTTGTAAATCTCTCAACACGTAGAATTTCGACGGCTCTCAAAAAAGGGCACCAACAAGGAATCACCTCTTATAATATAGAAAAAAAAGTATTTTATTATATTAGCTGTATTTTGTACTGAAATAACACCAAAAGATTTTTTTCTAAAATACCTAAAAAATTGGGAAAGGAAATGGTATAATGGGTTTTTCACCTTTTATTTGCTATGTTTATTCACATGTAGACTAAACGGGAGGGTAAATGTTTTTATGTGAATTGCTGGGGACACGATTATGCCCTATTTTCATGAAAATCGCTCTCCCTCACTCCATCTATATATATACAGGGTGTATAGCTACCAGTACGCACCTTATTTTACTAACGAACCGTTGACCCTAGAGGCATACTTCCAATTAGAAAAAGTATTCAAATAACGTGTAGAACTCAGACATGCATCATTCATGTTGCAAGCGGTTGAATAGTTATTAAAATAAAAGAAAAATTATTTTTTACACGGACACTCCCTGTGCTCAAAAACCCAGAGTTGTGAAAGTTATTGCCCTGTCTCTCCTGATGCCAACGAAAAAAAAATTTCACGTTGAGATATTTCAATTCAAAAAAAAAAACGGGGAGAAATTGAAAAAAAAATGATAAATCGTTTAACCTCCCTCTCTCTCCCAATACCGTTTCTCCCAACTTTTCTCAATTTTTTTTATTCAAATATTTCAGTGAGCACTTAGAATATTTCATTTTAATATTGTTCATCTGGAATGCATCGAAATTGTGTATGATTTGACATGAATTGTGTTGTTCAACCTCTGGAAACAGATTTCTTCAGAACAATTTCTTCTAACAAATAGATTTCCCTAATACCATACAGATGATTAGCGAAATTCGAAAAACAGTATTTTGTACTGTTTCTGTAATTCTGTAAACCAGGCTTTCAACATGGTCAAGAAATTCTTCAATGATGAACGAAACACTCTGCAAAGGGAATCAAGTTTTCAAATGTCATTTTAATGGTTCAGGCTCGTGAAGGCAGAAGAAACATCGTATTATGACTGATATTTTCACTGTGTCCGATTATTTTATAAGAAGGCACATCTTATCAAAATGACTAAATATTCTGAAAGTTATTGAGAAATTTATTTATTTTATTTATTTTTTCTTTTTGGATTAAAAGAAAACGATAGAAAATGGAAAAATATTACTAAACTTCATACTTATATATATATATATATATATATATGAAATTGGAAAGTAGCGCTTATAGACAAAGATGACGCAAAAATACTGACATCGAAACTGTTTAAAAAAAATATTTCCACCAGAAACAAAATTTAAAAAAAATTATGTCAACCGGATATTTGACTGTTTCAAATTTCTTCACAATTAGGCTATTGAATTAAGCAATTGAATTGACAATTAGGCAATGAATTTCATCAAAATAATGACTGGTTATATAAACTTACCCAAAAGGACAGAACATATTGCCAATATATGCATCAATTCAGGCATTAGCGTTTTATGTCAACAGCAGATGACGCTAATGAAAAAAATTCTTTTTTTTTTTTTGGAAATGTGTATCAACTGAAACTTAAATAAATGAAGTTGGGAAGTCCATTAGAAGAATTTCGAGGGTTTTGAGGGTACAGGCAGGGCCGTCTCCACAGCGCCATTGGCTTCCCGTTGGAAGTGATGTTCTGGCGGTCTCTAATTAGCTGAAAGTCACCTGCTTATAAATTTCTATGCTTCCTTTCGAAAATCATAGCAGCAAATCTCATTATCACGAGGTCCCTTATAATCACTTGACGCCTCCGGGTCGAGCCCGGGTAGGCCTATACATTAAGATGGCACTGGGTTAATAAGAGACTATACGGTATAGGGTATACACACACATACACAGTATCAGTTCTTTCAATCATTTGAGTAGAATTTTCGTTGTTGGGCTTTGCTTGCTGGCTGTGTGTCAAAAAAGTTTGAACTAATGTTTTTCTTTTGCTTTCAAGAATTATATGAATATAATATAATATATATAATATAATATATATAATATAATATATATAATATAATATACATAATATAATATATATAATATAATATATATAATCGAGATTTTCAATGGGATGGATAGGATGGACCATGAACTTTTAGTACACCGCCAATTTACTGCTTTTATTAGGGGACACCAGTATCGATTGGTGAGGGACAATGCAAGGTTATGGTGTCGCAAGGAATTTTTCTCTAGTAGGGTTGTTAATCAATGGAATAGCTTAAACCCGGAGGTAGTAAATTGTAACACAATTGATACGTTTAAAAAGAAATACGATAAACATGTTGGGGTGAATCGAGAAGCTATCCATACTTAAAATAAGACAACCATGAGTATTCTTTATAGGCATTGTATAATATTTTATCATGTGTATATATTGTTTATAATTTTTATTAATTGCATTTTTAATTGGGTTGCTATATTTTTGGAATATATGACATCCATATTTTTATGGGCATCTTTTTCTCAGCCACCTCGTTGGGCAGTTTGCCTGTTGTGGCGTTGTATTTGTATTTTCTCTGCTATTTTAATTACTATAAGCGATTTGATATGTGATTTTAAAATTAAATTTTTCTGTTTTTTTCCCCTAAAGTATGATGGAAATGATTTTTTATAACGAAACTGGAGTTGCAATTAAACACATTAAATTTTTATGATGTTTTGGCAAATGTTTGTGCGTCTGTTGGGGGCTGGTGTCTTCTTTTTAAAAAGATGTTTCAGTTGTGTGACTCTCTATGGGCAAAAGATTTTGACAAAGGATTTTTATTATTTAACGGGTGATTTCCAACGTGAGGCCCACGCTCCACAAGGAGGCAATTAAATTTTTAAAACGGGGAGGGGGTAGTTTGAGAATGAGTTTTCTCTGTCAAGGCTTTTGTGTATGAAATTTTTCAGAAATTTTTTCATTTTCTACATCAGTTCAAATTTATACTTTTCTAACAACGTTTTGATGACTTATTTTTCTTCTTTCAGTGTTTTTGGAAAGGGTTTGATCAGGGGTTCTTAACGTCTCTTGTTCCACAGACAATTTGTATTTGTGAACTGAAATCCATGGACCCCTGCGCCATTAAAATGACGAAAAATTCAAACCACGGACCACTTTACAAAATAATATTTTGTATATAGCAATGCGAAAATAATATGTTAATTGTTATCTCAGCTCACAGACCCCCCTTGAAGTCTCCTGGTTAGGAACCAGTCCTTTTGACTAACTTAATTACATAATGCCAAATTTATTAATACCAAATTAGTCAAACGGAAAAGTGAAAGTTTCGGGGAAGCTATATTATTTTGTAATACGTTGGATATAGACCAGTAACGAGGTCATAAATAGCACTAAATATCCGTCATATTACAGTCAACCACCGAATGAATACCTTTAGTATCCGCCAGCTGGTTTTGTTCAGAGAATTAGGCGAAGGTCACTCCTCACAACATACTCGCAGAGTATTACGCAAAAGGTGTTACGTTAGCAAATGCGGCAATAAAACAGAATTCATGAAAAAATTTCTTATTCTTTTTTTCTCTTTATTCTTCCGATCCCGATAGTCTGTGTCTGTCTCTGCAATGGAATGAAAACCACCAAACCGATCATCTGAATAAATAAATTAACAAATAAAAAAGAAGGTCACATAGAGGCAAGAGGAGGATGAGCATGGCATATAAGCATGTTATGGCAATGTTTGCACAGCTTTTTTCTTTTCTTTTCGAAAAATTACACACGTCAAGAAAAATTCAGTCGTGTATTACTTAGAAGCATCCACTTCCTATTAGTATTATAAAAGCACCTTTTATTTTATTATTTTCTGTTGAATTACGTACGTACTATCACCTGCTTTTCTGTGAGAGTGAGTGACACGTCAAAATTTTTGTCATAATCTAGTTACACGATTCACGATTTTGTAGGAATGCAATTTTTGTTTCAAACATGCAGTGAGTTCATGCTTAACATCAAGTAAAGCGAATGGGATAGACCAATATAATATGATCATTAGAAATAATAGTTGAAACAGAGCAGGAGTTCTCGGAAGCGTATTTATAGGAGGGCTTAGCGGGGAATAGCCCAGGGCTGTAAGTTCGGAGGGTTTGCAAATTTGAGGAATGAGTGGTTAAGAAAATAAGAAAATTCGTAGAATGGGAGAAGGGCGGCAAAATTTGAATAGCTAACACGTGGTAAAACCATAAGTACATCCACTTCTGTCTAGATCCTAGAGCGTGGTTTCCAACTGATGTTCCGCGAAAACCTGGGGTTCCCTGACAGCTTTTTTTGGGTTCCGCATGATCAAATGACACGGAGCTCTTAAAAACCCCGGAAACCGGAGAGCTTTCAAAGAAGAAAACTTTCTTCTTACTGATACTCAGAAAGCTTTTCTTTATTTTGAATTTTAACGAGATAGTATCTTTTAAAAAAATCATCAGATTAAAAGAACAGCATAAATCGGGGAAAGAAGCGTTATCCGTCAGTTTATACTGTTTTTTTTCCCCCCAACTTTCCTCTGATTTTTGAATTCAAATGTCTCTGTGAATATTATTTTGATAAATATACAACCCCTTGCAACATGAATGCATAATCTGAGTTCTACACGTTATTAGGATACTTTCACTGATTGGAAGTATGCCTCTATATAGAATAAATGATTTGCCAAATGTGGCAAGGAGATAAAGAAATCACCCTGTACTATATAAGTAGTCATATGTACTATATCATATGTAAGAATCATCTCTGAGCTGGAACTACTGCTGTCACCTATCAAATAAAAAATAAATAGAATAAAAATAAATTTTTGTGGGAAGAAGTCGTCTGTTTTTGCGCAAGATTATTGTTCCATGAACACTTTTCTCGCAAATTCAAAATAATCTAAAATTATTTGAAATAAATTGATTTGAAAAGTCATAAAAATTCACAGCATAAGCATAAATCGTATAAAATTTAATTGAATATTCATAAAAAATATTTCTCATCAAATTAGTTTTTTAAAAAGTTATGAGTTGGACATTTTTCATATTCTGAAAACAAAACTAGAGAAAAATTGCCAAATGCCGCCAAAATCATATTTAGTCGAAGGATTCCGAATAAATCAATTTTAAAAATATTAATCTTAATTATATTCATTTGAAATATGAAGCACAAAGATGGGTGAACATTCTAATTTGCATGAATGATGCATTTCTAGCCATTAAATGGCAAGGAACGTACCCTTTTAGAAACAAAATATCGAGCGAAAAATGTAATAGTGAAACATTTAACTGGCTAAAAATAAATATATTCGAGAAAATGTAAAATGAAGCTCTCGCATGTAAGATATTGTTGCCAACTTTGATAAATCTTTAATCGCTTTCAACAACAGTACATTGGCATTTTGTTATTTCGAAAGTGACCATTGGAATAACAAGGAGAGAATTTATTCTTTCTACTCGTGAAAGCACCCACTCATCACATGGTTAGGTGCTGGAAACACAAGGCAACCATGCACGCACAATCTAGTAGTGTGACAGTTGGTGAGGTGTATACGAAGCGGCGAACATGAAGCATTCCTTTATTTTGCATTAACCTGCGAAACACACAACCCTTCGTCATGAAGGTTAAAATCGAACTCCTCGAGAATGTCTTCTTCTCTCGATACAACTTAAATCTCACGTGTCTCGTGAATAAAAGTATTACTGTACATCCTTGTTAACAGCTTGCCTGTTACAGTAGCTATTAATTATATCTATGCTTACCCAGGGCCGCAACTAGGGGGGGAAGCAGGTGGGTCTGATGCCCGGAGCGCTTGGACAGAGATAACGCAAATTTCAGTCTTTAACCTCACCTTCAACATTACAAACGAGTGCCAAAGTGCGTGCTTGCCCAACACCAGCTAGAGCTTTAGCCGATCTTCAGCCGGCTTGTCCCGGCTAACTAAGCAGCTAGTTGCGGCTCTATCCTTAAATATACACAGGGTTATCACTTAATTCTTCTTGCCGCATTTTACCCAGTGACCTGGGGCACTCTTCCTGATCACTAAGTGGCCCGCGACACGTTCCCAGATCACTTGAGTGACCGGCGACGCTGTTCCAGATCACCGGAATGGCTCGTGACGCGGTTACAGATCACTTAAGTGACCCGCACTCTCACAAAGGTTAAGCACCCTTTCCTTAATGCTATTACAACTGCAATGGATCTTTCTTTATTCAAGAAGAATCTCAAACCTTTTCCTAGGGAAAACTCCAAATGTGTTCAATGTGAACCTTAGAACGGTATGTACGGAAATCCAATACGATGTAAAAATTGGGATTTGATGAAAAATTATAGAGACAAAAAAGAGACCTTGACATTGAATAAAGAAATAAAATAAATAAAAAAACGAATGTAAAAAAAAAAGAAGATTATGGAGCGTCGAATCGTTTCCTGAGGGAAGTTCTTGTTAGCAGTAGCAGAAGGGTTGTTGGTGGTGATGGTGGCAGCCTTCGCTTTCCGCAAAGCATTTTATTGATTAATTTTACTTCAATGTCAGACAACAACGAATTCACGGGAGCTTAGACTCGGTTTAGACACAGTCTAGCCGCGGTATTTGAGACTTGACTGGAGGAAAAGAAGAGTAAAACGTGCTCTCTTCTCAGTCAACTCAGACAGGCGGGAACTTGTGGAGTTCAAGCACCTCATACTCACAAATCCCACGTCTCTCTCTGTAAAAGACAAGGTTATATAACGGGAGAAAAGTGAGGATGCGGAGACATATAGACGGAATAAAACTCTGACAAGACATACCTCCAGACAAGACTAGCCTCAAACATGATCAAAATCATTCACGTGAATGGTGTGAAAGCCTTCGACACGACGGAAAAACAAAAATAGTTAATGATCGAAAAATAAAATTTAATTTTAAAAGAGAACAAGTCTCGTTATTAGTTATTATTTGGCTGTAAATCAATTTTTTTGGTTTGATGATGAATGATCATGTCGTTTATTCTTTCTATGTCAATTCATCCATCCATTATAATTAGTTGTAATTATCTTGATTCTAATCTTAATTATCATGTTCATCCATGTTTTCGAAAATATCTCAAAATTAAATGCATATAATTCTTTTTTAAGTTTTTATCCCAAGTATATTAGTAACCGTGGAATCTAATGCAAAAACAAAATTTGATAAATCCTGTATAAGAGGCATGGCATCCATGCCAAGGGCACGGAATCATTATTATTTCTTGTTTTTCACGTCCAACATTCACTATAGAAGGGCCCATGAAAAGTCTGACTTGGGGGTCCCGGCAAAGAGCTGAACCTAGGGGTCCCCTGCTGCAAGATGAGGGACGTGATAATAGTCATATCCTACCTGTTGCTCGTGAGCACTACGCTGATCACTGAAGCGTCCAAGAGCGTTCGATGCTTGTACCACTTTTCACTCTCTTCAATTAGGAAACCATTAAAGATTGCCAATATGTTGATTTGAAATTTTGATTTGGAAATATCGCAAGAGTTTCCATATGGTGCTCGTCTTCTTATTCTGGGACGATTCTCACGAACCCAAAAAAAGATTGAAAATCCCCCCCCCCCCACCTTCCCTAGGAAAGCTTCTTCAATTAGTCTCGATTTTAGCAGTAATATACAGGGTGAATAGCTAAAATAGCACGCACCCCAAATTACTGACGAACAATTGATCCTAGAGACATACTTTCAGTTAGGAAAGACATCCAAATAACGTGTGGACCTCAGATAAGTCATTCATGTTACAAGGGGTTGCATAGTTATTAAAATTAAAACAAATAACTTTTTATGTACGGACAACACCCTGTACTCAAAAACTGTTGTTGCGCTGTTTCTCCTGAAGCCAACGAAAAAATCTACGTTTCTAAGTGATATTATTCTGATAATGATACTATTCACTGAGATATTTAAATTCAAAAAACGAATAAAAGTTGGAAGAAAGGAAAAAACCCAGCATTAATTGAGGTAAAACGCGTTTTACCTTCCTTGCAAAATGAATGACTTATCTGAGGTCTACATGTTATTTGGACAGTAATTTGTGGTGAGTGATATTAGCTATGCACCCTGTATAATTGAATGTCAGAACACGAAACCTTATAGCAGATATCTTTATCCTGTCGGTCGAGAGCACTGCGTTGTCACTGAAACAATCGAGAGTGTTCTGATGATATAATGCTTGATTTTTTGTACTTACTCAGAGTCGTCTAAACGACACATCAAGAGCTAGTGGCCAAGCATTTTTCTTTTAGGAGGGGGTCTCCAGCCCAATACACATGTCTACTTATTATATACCAATAGAAATCTTAAATAATTTTTGTCCTTCTTTTACCTATTTTTAGACCAACCCTCAAGCCACCACTGTACTCGAACGGTATTTGACAAAGCCTCCTAGTAATTTCTAGGAGGCTTTGGTATTGATCGACTTCCCAATCAAACTACTCATCCAAGTTCCAACCACGGATATTCCATATTTGAGTTTGAGTTTATCGTAGAGTTATTATATATGAGTGTTCTCTTCTTCTCTTTATGCTGGGCGTATAGACGGTGCTCGCGAATCAAAAAAAAAAAGAAACCTTGTTACATAAGATCCCCGCCGTCTTTACGAAAGCTTTTTGAATTAATATATCTGAAGGGACATGGATTGGGAAAAGAAAAAAAAACTGAAGGAAAGGTCATCCATCATTAGCATCGATATGAAACATAACTTCCTTTCCTGAGAACGTTTCCTGCATCCGGGGGAAGCTGAAGGAATTGGATTATAAAAAAAAGAATTATTATCTTTGGTTCATTGATCTATCATTTCACGTTTTCTCTTAAACGCAATACCCACGGCCCGTTAATATTATCACCGTACACGAAACTTACACTGGAGAAAATAACAAGAATCCATTAATTGAAATTGATGGAAGAATGGGAGAGCTGAATTTATACAGTCGCACTAGGTTGATTCGAAGTCCAAAGTCACTGGAAAAAAGTTCGAATTATCCGGAATTCAAGTTGTCCAGTTAATCTGTCCTGGATCTGTAAAATTACTACAAATTGGAACTTAATTATCAACACTCACATTAGGTAATGGTTATCAATCATTAAAATTTTATCATCGATTGCGAAACTGTTTCCCAAATTTTAATTATTTATAATTATAATAATTCATCTTAGCTGTCATTCCATTGTTCTGGAATCAGCATCACTACTGCTACTAAACCAGACATGCACTTCGTCCATATTCCTCTGCGGAACTTCTAACAAATTAGTACATGTTGGAATGTGTGTGGACGTGTTGCGAACCTAACGTGAAGTTTGTTTCTGCGTAATGCTTGTAATGTGTAGTGCTGCCATCTGTCATCAATTTTTCTAATTATGGGGGAAGTGTGATGATTGAATAATTGCATCGTTCTGGGCTTGTTGCTCGAATCAGCGTCACTACAGAATTTCTTCACCATGCTCAAAGCCTGATTTACGGAAACAGTTCATGATCATCTGTTATGAAACGGTTTCCCAAATTTTGCTTATCATTATCGAAAAAATATACTTTCATTAACGTATTAAATCTGAACATTCCGGTACTTTCCGCACTCTTAATGATGGAAAAAAGATTCAGATTTTGAATGTTACACCTTGATCTGTAGGTTGGAAAAACATGATCGGTATTAAGTGGCACACATTTTCGATGCACTCCAGCTGAACAATGCTAAAACGGACATTATATTATCGAAAAAATATCTATTATAGTAGAGGAAGAAAAGAATATTTTCAAACTTTTATGTGGGTTTAAAATTTTGTTGCTTAATAACTTCGTCGAGAAAAGCAAAAGCTTGACTTCTTGTAGAATCTTTCCAAACTAAACTTGCTCATATTTTTTTCCCCCTCCAACTTCGATTGATCCAAAAAATTCGAAAAATGTTCGTATTAAACAAGAAATTTCAAACATTAAATTAGGTGGAAAATCACCAATAGGAGTAAAAGCTCGAGTTAAAATTCGAATTAACTAAGCTTTACTTTATTTGGAAGTCCGACTACGTTCAAAATGACATTTTGGAAAAAAACCGTCGATATTTTTATTTTTAATGAAAACCCCATTTCTTGTGATTCCAAAACAGGTCTTGTTTTGTTTATATGAGGTTTAGAACTGAAGAGTTACGCCTTGCGTTTTAATATACAAATAATTCGTGAATAGAAACGCGTTTTACGAAGAGAAATGCTATTTCTCAGTTTGAAACATGATTTCAAAAAATCGATTCATTATATCATTACAAAATTTTAACACGATATTCTCTATATATTGCCATATTCTGCCATATATTGTTCATGTTGAGAACTAAAATCTAAACTCTATCACATATATTTGTCTAATTATAGTGTTTTACTCACCAGGAGGTGCACAACATTTTCAGTCCGCAGGACAGATATCTGGTAATTTCTGCTGCTCACGAAAAACTTCAACGTATAAGGTGACCATATGGCCTGTATTATACAGGGCATTTTCTGTATAATACAGTAATTTTAGCCGCCCCAGTTCCTGTAAAAAATGTCCCGTTTTCCCCGATTTTTAACGAACCTTATTCGAATTTGAATTTTTTTACTGAAATCAAGGATTTAGATTATAAATTATATAATAATTATCACTATATAATTATCATAATTATCACTATATAAATATCATAATTATCACTATATAATTATCATAATTATCACTATATAAATATCATAATTATCACTATATAATTATCATAATTATCACTATATAATTATCATAATTATCACTATATAATTATCATAATTATCATAATTGTAATCAGATAAATATGTATATTCATTTCACTGCAACTTTAATTTCCCTTGACAACTTTTTTGACTATAATTAGCAACTCTTCTTACCTTTCATAATTTCTTGGCTATAATTAGCAATTTTAGTTCCCTTTGACGATTGATTTGGCCAAAATTAGCAAATTTACTTCAACTTGACAATTATTTGGCTATAATTGACTTCCCTCTACAAAAAAATTTTTCTATAATTAGCAACTTTAGTATTTCCCTTTGACAATTTTTTTTCAACTATAAATGCCAACGGGTATAGCCTTCGACAATTTTTTGGTGGTAATTGGTGACGGCACATATAGATCTCGATTTCCCGTATTTTCCATTAAGGAAATATGTGTGTGTGTGATAAGCCTTTTGCAACTGATACTTTTTCCGGGAACACCTTTCGCTGTCCGGATGAAACCCACTTGGCCGGGCCGATAGTTGTATACCCCTGTTATGCACGATATGTTAAATGAAATTATAAAAAATTCACATGTGCATCAACAGATTTGGGTTTAATTTATGAGCATACCATAAAGTCCTTTAAATTTTGGTTCCTAACCTGTAGCATTACTAGTTAAACCTACTGTGAAAAAAACAAAACAACTGATTCCTTGAGTTTTTTTGCAATCGTGTTTCGAATATTGCATAAAAGTTGCTTAAAGTTTGACATAAAAATGACTTTTTCATAGAAAATGACATAAGCGTTTTGTAGTACAAAATATATATTTTTTTTCACCATTTCGGGACACTTTCTATCAAAAAATATCAACAAAGTTTACTCCAGAACCATTCTATAGAAAAGGTAGTCGGATACCTTAAAAACTAAAAAACTATGATCGACAAACAGGGCCACTTGGTATTATTTCGGTTTGCCAAAAAGAATCCTTACTTATCCTATAATTATCTTGTTTCTTTGTAAATTGCTCAAGCATGGAATCTTGACACTTTCTTGTAATCTTCTTCCACGTCTTATGTATTGTTCTTTTTCTTTTTAAGCTTTCAAAATAGACATCTCAATATGAACGGAATTTTTACGGAGAAATTCAATTATAGATACATATTATCTTTAATAATATATTGACGGTGAAATTTTCGAAGAAACCCTGAAAGGTTAAAATCGATAAAAATCCAGAGGCGTATTTACGGTGCGTTGGGATGGGAGGATTAAGTGAACTGCCAAGGTTGCAAATTCGGATGGGTGGCAAATTGGGGGAATGTATAACCAAGAAAATTAGGTTAGAATGGGAGAAGGGCTGCAAAAAACATATAAATCTGCCTCTGCCGATAGATTAAGGGAGTAGGTCAGTGAGCGACCAAAAGAGCAACCTAGAGAGTGCGCAAACATGTGAATGATCGAAAAAGTGACCTAGAGAGTGCGCAAACATGTGAACAGTGGCGGATCATGATTTTGGGAGGCCCCAGGCGCAACCTGATCTGGAGACCCCCCTATCAGGGGCGGATTAAAGGTAGGGGCTGTCACCCCCCCCCCCCCCCCCGAGAGCAGAAAAATTAAATGGAGAAAAAAAAATTTCTACGTTTTTGACTGAATAACAAACCAAGAAAATAAATTTGCTTAAAAAAAGGGGAAAATTCAGAATTTTTTCCAAAAAAAATCAGAACCGTCCTGAAAAATTGAACACATGGTCACAACCACCGCCCCCACCCACAAATTTGCGTTTATCCACCACTGCACGCTTTTAGCCCTAATAAGAACGAGATGGTTCACTAAAATGAACGATATTATGAAAAATCATAATTTTTTTTTTATTTTTGCATCACCAAAACCATAAACACAAAAATAAGATAAGGAAATATAATGATATTCTCTGGTACTAGATGAAAAATAATCACACTCCCATTAAAAAAAAAAAAAAATCACAGTAAAATTCTGCATCATATTTTTAGTAATCTAAGATGTCCGTCCTGGTGCCTTCAGCCACACGGCAAAAATGGAAATCCGTCATAGTTTTAGTAATTTAATATTACTGATTAATAAAGATTTGATAATATCTCAAATATAATATATTTGATTTGATATAAAGATACTGATAATATTTAATAGAAAAACATTTCTTCAATAGAGGGAATAGAGGGAAGAAATTATATCAGAGTAAATATAAGAATTATATTTTTAATGGAAGAAATTATTTCAGAATGAATTAAAATTATTGTCAATGAAAGAAATTATTTAAAAATTTTTTTTTAGAAATTATTATTTTTTATTTGTTTATTCTATTTTCTTTTTACTATTATTATATTAATTATTATTATTTTCTCTTTCAGCCACCTCGTTGGGCACTCTGCCTGTTGTGGCCTTTGCCTTTGTATTATTTGTATTCAGAGTGAATAAAAATCTTCTATATTATGCCCCCCCCCCCCGTTTCGTTTAATAACGAAAAATGCCACAGTATAACATTGTGGCCCGCGTACTTTATAAAATGTTTCAATATGGCCTGCTATGCCTCAAAGGTTGAAGACCCCTGCAGTAGACTCTCGCTAATCCGGTACGTATTAGACCACGGTGTGCCAGATTTTACCGAAATTGCTGGATTAACTTTGAAGAAACCCATTGAAATAATATATGAAATTTCGTGCAAAGACATAGTCAGGACTTGATCAGCAATTAAGAAATATTAGAACGTGATAAGGGGTTAGGGCATCAGGAGAAAAGTGACACCATACCACCTAAATATCCTGGACTACTGGACGTGCTGGATTAGAGCACGATGGAATTCTCGAGAGACTACTGTAGTTGAATTGAAATGCTCAAATAAAAATTTATCAGATAATTTATATATTTTTAGTTTTGCTTACCGTTATTTTTGGAGATTCTGCAATCTAAATCCTAAAGGAAATCTTGAGGATCGGCATGAAAATTTTTTTCATTACAATAACACACATTACAATTACATTAACAATAAACACTTTTCGGTCTGACACAAAGATGTTGTCTACCCAAGCCTCCTTGACCAATCCAAAAATGTAGCTCTTTTTTTTAGAAAGAAGGAAAAGAAACCCCCTTGATTTTTTTCAGCCGGGGAGGGAGTGTTAAAAGAGAAACAGAAAAATCACGTGATTCAGAATGCATGTCATTCAGCATTCATTTCAAACCCCACTTTTCTTTTGTCATATGGTCGTATGGTTCCAGTCATAGATTGCAAATGTATATGTTGTTTGAACCAGCTTATAGTATTTCATTCAAACAAGTGGGAGACAAAATCACAATAAGAGCTCTACTACATTCATTTTAATTAGTACGACTGTCTCTTCCTGTCGATGTCGCCGCCTGCCGATAGCCATCTTGCCATCCATTATACTGTATACAAAAGCTTACACCAAAGCTGTCGTATTATCGGCGCCCATAAAAGCATTTAATACTGTGGAATGAGACATCTGTTTATGCCTTCACTCCAATTTTCATTTCGGACAGACATTAGGACCTGCTGTTCTCACCCCTCCTCCTGCTTGTGCCCTTAGGGAAATACTGTTTGAAAATGACCCTCCCTGAATGATCGCTTTACAATGTCTCTTCTTTCTTTGTCGGGGAAGAACTGGCCCTTGAGAGCTGCGTCTTGTAAATTGTTCTTTTCTTTCAGTTCCCGTTTTTCTTCCATAACTCTTACGTACAGTATACATAAAAAAAAAAATTGCGGTTAAAAAAAAAAAGGGAGAGCAGATACTGTACTTAGTTCAAGAGATTTGTTGATGCGCATGTAAATTCATATGTAGGATGAAGCACACAACTATTTGGAGGCCCCCCGCTCTGCCGAGGCCCCAGGCGCGCGCCTCATGCGCCTGTGCGGTAATCCGCCACTGCATGTGAATGATCGAAAAAGTGACCTAGAGAGTAAGGTGCCAGGTCAGTGAACGACCGAAAGAGTGATCTAGATAGCATCCAAGCATGGGAATTTCCATATAGGGTGCAAGCACTTTGGTGACCAAAAGAGTGACTTAGATAGCAAGGTTCCAGATCAGTGAGTAACCGAAAGAGTACCCTAGAGAGTGTGCAAGCATGGAAGTGGATCATAGCGAGTGTAAGCTGACCTAGGGACAAAAAGAGTGGTCTAATGACGAAATTGCCTAGGGACGAAAAGAGTGGTCTAATGACGAAATTGCCTAGGGACGAAAAGAGTGGTCTAATGACGAAATTTCCTAGGGACGAAAAGAGTGGTCTAATGACGAAATTGCCTAGGGACGAAAAGAGTGGTCTAATGACGAAATTGCCTGGGGACGAAAAGAGTGGTCTAATGACGAAATGACCTAGAAACGAAAAGAGTGGCCTGGAGAGTGTGAAAACATTCGAGTGACTCATAGACAGGAGGAATATTTATGGCGGCGGGAGGGCCATGCGGTCGACAGCCTAGGTTGGCAAATTTGAGAAATCAAGTAACCAAGAAAATTAGACTAGAATGAGTAAAGGGCTGTAAAATTCATGTCCCTCCCCCTGCAGAAGGGCGTCTCCAACCTAGGGGCTTGCTGGAAATTTCGGTTATCTTTGGCGGGCTCACTGGTCAGTTGTTTCACGGGCACCTCTATAGTGAATTTATAGTAGGCCTATGGGAAAAAACAAAAAAAGTAATAATCCTCCTGGGCTGCAACTCTTTCAGCCCCCACCCTTGCAAGCGTGGGTCTGGGGGTCAATGGGAGCGATCGCCCCTCCTAACAGCCAAATAATATGAGTAAATTTGCCTGTCGCGTAAAATACAGGACGATGTAATGCACCTACACAATAAGTCGCTTCTCAGACACATCGTCCTGGTTCCGCCTGCCTCCGCTCCATTCTCAGCTAAAGATGTTTGCTTCGGCTTCATTCGCTGCTAAAGATGTCTTCTTTCGCACTATTCGAGTCTGATGTCTGCTTCCGCACCATTAGTAGCTGTAGACGCCTGCCTTCTCTCCATTCGTAGCTGTAGATGCCTGCCTTCATTCGTAGCTGTAGATGCCTGCCTTCATTCGTAGCTGTAGATGCCTGCCTTCATTCGTAGCTGTAGATGCCTGCCTTCATTCGTAGCTGTAGATGCCTGCCTTCTCTCCATTCGTAGCTGTAGATGCCTGCCTTCTCTCCATTCGTAGCTGTAGATGCCTGCCTTCTCTCCATTCGTAGCTGTAGATGCCTGCCTTCTCTCCATTCGTAGCTGAAGATATCTGCTTTCGCTTATCAGGTGCTGATCCAGGGAGAGGGGGGAAATAGGAATGATTGCCCCTCAAGAGAGCCGAATAATATGTGAAAATTTGTATCCCGTAAAACACGAGATGACTCAAAGAACTATTACACAATCCGCCCCTCCCGGCCTCTGGATCCGCACTTGCACCCTTGTGGGGGAAGGGGCAGGCAAAATTTGTATATCAGACAGGCGGCAAAACCATAAATGCGCTTCCGGACTGCATATACGTATCCCGAAAATATTTGAAACAAGAGTAACAACAGCAAAATTCTGTGGAAGGGTAGACGAGATTACATGAATGAAATAGCTGGTGGAACGGTTCGGTCCTCTCTTTCTTTCTTCCCATTCGAACCTTATCAGAGCAACAGCACACACATTATAGGTTCTTTAGTTGTTGGTGTGGAGGGGGCTTAAGATATATCTTGCAAGTAAACATACGTGCTCTGGTCTCTCTCCGCGTCTTATCTTTTTTTATATATATATTTCTTATTCTCCGAAACGGTTCGTTGAGCGAATTCCCGCCCTTTTTTTTACCTTCAACCATCGCCCACTGCCCATATCTCTTTGTATTTCATAAATTTTCTAGTCTAGACAACAGAAAAGTTGTTTTTGTTTTTTATTATTATTCTTTTTTTTATAGTGAAAAGAGGATGTTATAGTTTGAGATCTGTACGGATGTTTCACAAAAAGGTTCTCCTTTTCAAGAGCAATTTGCCCCCGCGATTTCTTTTTTTTTCTTTTAGGGCTCGAAACGCTCCGCCAAGCAAGTGTTGAAGGGGCTTTACCCAAAATTACGTGATTCAATGGGCAGGGCCTGTTTCTCGCATGGGCAAATGGGACACGTGCTGCCCAGGGTCCATAAATTTTAATCCCCCCCCCCCTAAAAATTCCAAAATTTAAGAGTTTGTTCTGAGTGTTTTATTTTCTCATCTTGTTGAATTTCGAATGCATAACTGAAGACCCCGATGAAGAAGCGAACCAAACAAATGCCACAGCATATTCCTCTTCAGCGAGCATGAGTTTTCCAGTTCTATAGCAACCATGGTACATCGATATTTCTACTTTGCATACTTCAGAATTTATTTCAATAATAATTGTACAAAATTACTGCATAATGATACCCTGTAAGCTATAACTAAAAAAGACACTATGTATGAAGGGGGGCTCTATAATCAATGTTTACCCGGGACCCGAACTTATGAGGAACGGGATCTGTCAATGGGAAGTAAAATATTTATAAGCGGTTTTTTTAAGTATAATAATTTACATTTCTTTTTTTTGGAGGGGGGGGGGGGAAATACAGCTACAAATCAAGTTATTGAAATAGAAATCACACTTTCATTGTGAGTATATGCTTGCAATAGATTTATAGTCCATTCGTTATCCATATTCATTCCCCACCCCAAAATATATATTTTTTCGATGATAAATGTTTTGGTAGATTACTATAACCTTCCGGATCGTATTCAGGATATCTGTATATAGAATCAAACTTCTTTTTTTTTACTTGGTTCTTGGCAACATGCTATATATAGACATTCATTTTTATTTTTTCTGTATTAATAAAATGTACCGTAGTCTATTCACTTTTTTAAGCACATAAATTTTCGTTTTTTAAATTGTTGGCTATAAGAAAAATCTAATTCAAGAATTTCCATCATTGTTCGCGGCCCTTGGGAAAGAAGTTAAAATTTCGAAAGCTTCGGGCTTTTCTTACCAATCGCCCAACAACCTAGCAGTGTGCGACACGGAACGCCCAGGGCAAAGGCGTTAGCAGGATCGACCTTTGGAGGGGGATACAAGCAATCTATTCCACAGAAAATTTTGAGTTAACGGCCTCTAAAAAGCATTTCAATTAACAAAAATTGATTAAAATATCGTATTAAGCTATTTTCTTCCGGTATTTAGTTTTGTTTTTTTTTTTAATATTTTAAAAAATATTTTTAATTTTTGATCGCCTTGGGGTGGGGGCACAAGCACCACCATGTACGCCTCTGGCCCAAAGCAGAAGATGGTTGCCCCCGGGCATAAAATGTTCAAGGGCCCTTGTCTGGTTGGAATTATCAACCGGCCAGTTTACATGCTTTCTCTCAAAAATCATACTACCTGAAGCCGAGGCGTACACATAACACAAATTTATTAAACATTTTAGCACAAATTACCAAGACACAAATATAAGACAACTAAGAATCAGACAAACTGAACATGCTTCTCTGTGTGAGTCAGCGAGTGATACAGTATATATGAAAGATCTTCGTCAGGAGTTGGGGGGAGGAGAGTTTAGTTTTAGTTCCAGTCTCAAAGTCAAACCAAAACCAAAGATGTTCTTCGTTTTGCGGTAAACAGTGTCCGCCTCAGTACCCCCCTTCCAGTGACTAACGACACAGTCTGACAACATTATTGAATCTGACAGGATAGCGAACCTGTCTTCCGGAACGCGTGAAGCGGTCTGGTGGTTTCGGAAGCACATTAATTTTGGGACTCACTGTATTCGAAATTGTAGTTGTAGCATCCTCATTCACTGTGAATGCAGGTTTGATTCGATCGATACATACATTTGTTGGTTTTCCATCTATCAGAACTTTAAAGTTCTTTTCTTTTCTGCTGATCACCGGAAACGGTCCGGAGTAGGGTGCTTGAAGCGATGTTCTCAACCTGTCATGTCGGATAAATACATGAGAACAGGTGTTTAATGCTTTATGTACGAACACATTATTTTTGTTATGAGAGCTTGTTGGCTTCGGTTTTAATGCTCTCATGTGTTGCCTGAGGTTTTCGATGAACATGGACGGATCTTGAATTTTGTCACTCGAATCGTAAAAATCGCCAGGAAGACGCAAGGAAGCACCGTAGACAAGCTCAGCTGGTGTTGCACCTATATCTTCTTTCAGTGCTGAACGAAAACCGAGAAGAATGGTTGGGAGGACTTCTGTCCACTTGGTGGTGTGGTGAGCCATAATTGCAGCTTTTAATGGACGGTGAAAATTTTCGATCAGCCCATTTGCTTTTGGGTTGTACGGTGATGTTCGCCACTTTTCCACACCTAGAAGAGCAGCAAGCTGAGACATTAGTCTTGACTCGAACTGTCTGCCTTGATCAGTTGTTATGCGGTCTGGTGTGCCGAATCGGGCAATCCACTCAGAGTAGATTGTCTTTGCGACTGTTTCAGCGGTAATATCTGAAATCGCATATGCTTCCGGCCAACGTGTTACGCGGTCAATTAAAGTTAAACAATAAGTTTTCCCGTTTGATTCCGGCAAGGGTCCCACAAGATCGCAATGAATATGTTGGAATCATGCAGTTGGCAGTGAAAATTTTCCTAATTCTGATTTCGTGTGTTTGTGAATTTTAGAACGTTGGCAATCAATGCATTGGCGTGCCCACTCACGAACATCTTTATTCATAGACTGCCAAACGAAACGGTTACGTATAAGGTCAACAGTACTTCTAATACCTGGATGAGAAAGGCAATGTAAGTTTAGGAAAACTTGTTTGCGAAATTTAGCAGTGACATAAGGTCTTACTTTTCCAGTTGAAAGATCGCAATATATTTGAGAATTTGAATTGGGCAATTGAATTAATTTCAATTGCAACCCAGTATTAGTGTCTGAAATGAGTTGTTTCAGTTGTTCGTTTGATTTTTGATCATTACTGAGTTCATCATAATTAAGTGGCTGGGGGACAATAACCTCACTTATGCGCGATAGTGCATCGGCAGCTTCATTTCGCTCACCTTTTAGATACTCGATATCAGTAGTGAATTCTGATATGTAAGAAATCCACCGTGTTTGCTTATTCGAGTAAGTGTCCGTTGCCTTACGAAAAACGTATGTTAATGGACGGTGATCTGTAACAATTTTAGTTTCTAGCCTCTAGCATGTGTTTAAAAAATTTAACAGACTCGTATATAGCTAATAGTTCACGGTCAAAACTTGAATATTTCATTTGTGTAGGTGTAAGACGTCTTGAAAAGAATCCCAGGGGTTTATATTCTAAATTCTGCATTACACTTAAGGTAGCTCCAATTGAAATTTCGCTAGCATCACAATGAAGTATTAACTTATCTTCATTTTCTGGAAACACTAGCGAAGTAGCGTTTAGCAAAGCTTCTTTTGATTTTTCGAATGAATCTAACAAATTTTTAGACCATGTAATGCGAGATTGATCATTTTTCTTTTTAGACCCTTTTAATAGGTCAGTTAATGGTGCTAGTACTTCAGCAGCATGTGAAATGAATTTCCTATAGAAATTTAGTAACCCCAAGTATTTTCTGAGTTGCACAAGATTTTCTGGACGTGGATAGTTCATTATAGCTTTTACTTTGTCGTCCAAAGGTCGAACACCACCTGCTGATATTTCGTGACCCAGAAAGGAAATTTGTTGTTGACCAAAAACACATTTGGAAGCATTTATGTTTAGTCCGTACCTACTAAACCTTTCCAAAACAAGTTCCACGTGCTTAATATGATCATTTTCGTTTTCAGAAAAAATTAAGACATCGTCTAAATAACTGACAGTAAAATCGAGACCTTTCAGTACCTCATTCATAAATCTTTGAAATGTCATTGGTGCACATTTCAGACCAAATGGGAGATATAAAAATTCAAAACTACCAATGGGAGTAGTAACGGCAGTTTTTGGTACATCGGATTCATTTATCGGAATATGATAGTATGCCCTTACTATATCAATTTTGGAAAATATTTTCTTTCCGTGCAGAACATTAGTTATGTCATGTATATGAGGTAATGGGTACCTATCTGGGACAGTTATAGCATTCAAGCGATTAGGGGTTAAAAGCGGACGAGACATATGCGGACATGTCGGAAATCGGGACATATGCGGACATTTTATGTTTACCAATAATCAAACGTTACTGGCGAGTAATTCTGGCGAATTTTAAGGTACGTTCTCTGGTCGCGATCGGGTCAAAATCGGACATTTTATGTTTACCAATAATTTAACACTTATTGGCGAATGATTCTGGCGATTTTTCGAGCTACATTTTCTACATGTGTTTAATGGGGGGGGGGGGGGGAATAAGTTTGGAAAGTTTGAAGAAGAATCAATATATGTCGGCTGCCGACCCAATGGGAGATTGTACTATGAAGAAGAATAAATTGACTGAGAGCTGAGAGGATTAGAGTCAATTGTCGCCTTGTTTTCTTCTGAGAAACGTCGTTTTCTGACATTGCCTTCTGTACCTCCAAATACGACTCTTAGCCAGCCCATGGATAAAAAAGTAATTTTAAAACTTTGAGAAGGTTTAAATCAAAGGACTTTTAAGAAGGTGTTTTGCAATAATCTCTGCCTCAGAATTAACAATCGGTGACTTCTGCAAACATAATTTAATACACTAATACACTACATTCCTCATAATTTTTATTCATGAAGCTTGGCAAAAAGTGACTTACACAGGGGCGCCGTTATCAGACACGGGGCCATCTCAAAAATTTCGAGGCATCAAAAATGTTTAGGACACCATTAGCCCCGATTTTATACATTTTGTGGGGGGGGGGGGGAGATCATCAGCTATTATTTCAGAATATGCAGGAATGCTGAGAAATATTCTAACAAAAAATTTTAAATGCGCAATAAAATGTAAATAAAACAAATTAATGATAATTCAGTAGTTAAAGGTAGTTTCAAAGTGATGAGAGGAAACAATATTCCAGAAACTGATGAAAATTTTAGAATTGAGGAATTAAAAATAACTGTAAAAAATGGATCCAACACCAATGAAAATTCAGAATTAATTAGAAAAATAATAACAGAATTGATTTTTTTTAGAATGAACGGAAGAAAAAATTCTAGAATTGATGAAAATTCGGAATTAATGCAAGAAATAATTTAAGAATTGATGGAAACCTCCAATAAGTTACCGTGAGTGCGGGGCCCGGTGCAACCGCACACCTCTAAGGGCGGCTCTAGACTTACAGAACCATGAATTCCGTTTGGGACGCATTATAACCAGATTGCTTTTCAGGCAGAAATTTCGAGTGCTTTGACACGTAGACTGCTCAACACTAATTTTATTGAAAAAAACTTTTTAGTGATTTCAGGGTAATTTTGAGTGCTGATTCTGAAAATTACATTTTTTTTCCAAACGCTCTAATTTTTAACATAAAGTGAAAACTAAATTTCAGTAGTACTGCATAAGCAGCACACAAATCGCATTTAAATCTGCGAGCGGAGTTTACATCACTAGAAAGCTTGAATCAATGGAATGAATAAATTTAATCATGAAAAGTAATCAATACATAAATTGCAAGATAAGTCAATACTGATGATACTTAGGGCCGGACTTGGGCAAGTGTGAAGGTTGGCCGCAACCGGGGCGTTAAATGTTAGGGGCCGCAAAAATGTGATGAAAGAAAATACTTTGATTGCATTTTAATTTAAAAACTTCGTTTTTAACAAAGCGAATGCATTTAAACCTCACTACAACGATACTCAATATAACGGTAAATTACTCTACAACGATATTTTTTCAAGCCTTGTTTGAAAATGCCTATACTCTAATGTTAAACTGTTACCTCTCGACATAACGACATATAATCCCTACATAATCTACAACGACATTTTTTCTTGGTCTGCAGAGTCGTTGTATCGAAGTTTCGCTGTAGCTTAAAATTTTGTCTAAAACCTTTAAAATTCAGACATCGAACCCTATTCCTCTTGCCTAGGGTTTTCACAGAACCCCTTCCTCCAAGTAAAGTAAAGGATGGAGGTGGATCTAGTGCTCCGGACGATGGGTTGCTAAATTCTTCTTTTAAAATTTAAAAAATTACACAAGGCATACATAATGCATACTTGCCCGGACGAAAGAGTATGAAGTTGAGGTCCTGGGTAGGTAATCGGTTCAATTTCCCCGTCAGCTCTCCAACCTTTAAATGTCTGGAAGCAGCGGGCAATATCGTTTAAATTTATTGTCGAATAATTTTTTTCTCTGTGACCATGAAATAGTAGTTTGATGTTCATTCTGCCTATGTAAACCTGGCGTGCTCCAGGGTGTTCATGGTTACTCAGGGATTAGGAAACTCCGTTTTCGAGGGCCACATAATGCTTAAGCCCGTCCTTGATAATAAAATAATGCGTTTTTGTAAATCAATAAATGCACATCTTTAAAAACACTCCACTCAATTATCAGATTTCAATATGCAGGCAATGCACGTCACACGAAATTTGTGGTACATTTATGTTCAGAATAAAAGTAAAACAATATATGTATAATATACATTATACATATCGTGTATACATTTATATATCGTATAATATATGGAATGGAAATAATAGAATATATTTAGGATATCAGAATAGATCAATGCAGTAATGATATACTCTATAATGTTGCATTTTGTCCACTAAAATGAACACAAAATTATATTAAATTAATTCAAGGAGAAGCACTTGCATGATTTTCTGTTATGGGTTTTGAATGTCTTTCATAGGAGGCTTCGGTAGAGTAATCAGCCATCATACGCGAGGCTCGAGCTTGCCTTGATACTTCTGTTCCATTACTTTCATATCTTGATGAAACCGCGTCTCTTGTCATTAAAATAACTCAGATTGTCTGTGAAATTGGACCAAGTAACTAAGAAGAAAATGCGCCTTTGTGCTCATATTAACAGTCTGTTTTTCAAACGTTTGAAAATTTTTAAATTCAAATTACAAATTAATCGTATTTTACTGCAATTCTTCATCGTTCTCTGCTTTGTAATCATTCAAAAAATTCTCAACAACCGATACGAAACATGATCAAACTGAAGATTGACCGGATTGAACGGATATTGATTAATATCCATCGAAAACGCTGAAAATTTCGAATCTTTAAGAAATTTATGAATTTGAGAACCATCAAAAATCCCTGCCCACAGCTGTCTGATGATGTGATATACGTAAATTTTGCGCATAAAATTTCGAAATAATAAAATTTTCTATTCTTTTTCATTTCTTTTATTTCTTTTTTCATTTATTCGCAAAAATGAACAAAACTAACGATACATTTTTCCTTCAGGTTTCATTTTGAAGCGAAGTAATAAAGTACTTAATTAGAAGCTAATATTTCAGTAGTCTCTCTATATCTCCTTCAATAGTACTTCCCTCTGTGAGTAGTAACGGCGTTGTAGGTACATAATACAGTCGACTCTCGGTTTACGAAGTTAATTCGTTCCTGAGGTAGGTTGGCAAACCGAAACACATTTGCCCATAGGAATTAATGTAAAAATAGATTCATTCGTTTCTAAGACCCCGAAGATTCCTACAGTGTCAATTTTTACACTTTTTCACGCTCAAGTGAATAACTCAAAACCTATAATAATCATACTGACACTAAAAACACTTTTTTCCAGAGAAAATCCAGACTTTACGAGAAAACGGGCATATATGCTATACATGGGTAGAGCTGTACCCATGTCTAGTCTGATTAATTTCATCTATTAATCTCAATGTCAAAGCTCTCGAAATTTCTGCCTGCAAAGCAATCTGGCTACAATGCGTTCCAAACCGAATTCATGGTTTTATAAGTCACTTGCTGCCAAACTTCATCAATAAGTTCTATGAGCAATGTGGGACATTAAAATGATGTTTCTAGAAATCAGATAGTAGTAATTATATATGTATCAGAGGTTATTGCAAAACGTGTTTCAAAAATTTCTTTGATGATCACCGTCCCAAAATTTGAAATGACAAGCTGATCTATGAGCTGGATAAAAGGAGTCGAATTCGGAGGAATGCATTTGAAAAAATCGAAATGCGGCCGTAGACACTTCAATTTCTCTATTATCATTTCGAATTTAGTCAAATATTTTCCTGCTTGCGTGTTCGTAACCCGAATCTATTTTTGTTGTTGGTAATCCGAATCTACGCAAACCGAGACGTTCGTAAACCGAAGGTTGACTGTGTCAGCATTCTTGCTATTAGCGGGACTACGAAGACTTTGAATTACTGCCTTTGCAAAGTAGGTAGTAGAATTTCATTATATTTAACATGCGCATGGCCATCAACAGAAGTATTTTAGATGACTACTGAAAGTAGTATGATTCTATTTATCAATGACTTCATACCATGCCATAACGTTGCAAAAAATATTATCTTGGAGAAGCTTTCCAAAGTACAAAATTTGGGTGCAAAGTTGATGTAAGTGTTGTCACGGCGTCAGATAGGCCCAGCATAAAACCACTGTATATGCTGCAGAGTTTAATTTGTCGCGTCGAATATCGTGTAAAATAAATGTATTTAAACTCTTCTGTCAAACTTTTTTCTGTCTTTTCGAAAAAAATGGCTCTGACTTTTGCGTTCATGAGAAAATTAACTTGATGCGCAAAACGTGCGCGAATGGATATATAGTTTGGTCCTTCTATAAATAGTCAATAACATCCATAATTTTCGGACAGAACTCAGAAACGGAAGGCAACTGAACTCTTAATTCACGAGTTAGAATTCAAAAGCATTTTGCTCAGCAAAATCACGACCTATTTTCGCTTAACATTGTATATCTTCGAAATTTTGAGAAAAAATTATAAAAATCAAAATTTTCGTATTTATTCATCTACATCGGCTAATTTCACTTTTATCGCATTTATTCCGTAAATATGAAAATTACGCTTCCTTAATGATGCTATGAATGCAATAATATTGAGAATAAGTTACGAAAATAAATGAAAAAACACAAAAGTAAAAATCTGCCGCAAAAAATGGTGATTACAGACTGCATTGGAATGTTGAGAATATGTACTATCTCAAAACTAGAGTCATTTCGTCAAAACCAACACCAGTTTTGGAATCAGCAGCCCACTAAAACCTTTACCCTAAAACCGTTGAAGTTTCTTTGGTAAACCGATTTTTTTTTTTTTTGTCTTGAGTAGTGTTATAGAGGATATTTTAACACTTCTAACGAAATTAGACATTCCCTGTCTCTGCCCCAGTCTGACTTTCTCTCTCTCTCTCTGAGGGAATTCGTTTTCAGTTTATTCAAAGTTCTTTATGACTTTTTTTCAAAAACGTTATAAGCGGGATCCGAATTGGACAAAAACCGAGACTGTCATGTAAAACCAACAGATCTATCCACCCTATTTTGTAGGTTAACTATCATTCTCCTTCGACAAAGAAAAAGTTTACCCCCTCGCACTCATGAGAAAATCTTCCGTACACTACTGAATGTAATTCGCTGCACACACAATGTACTTAGAGTTCCCGTTTGAACTAGACTGGGACAGAAGGAGTCTTCTCCTGAACTGGGGTCTTCCGTGTACCTATAATAATTAGCTAAAATTTTTCGCAAGCATCTTTATAGTTAATTTACTGTGCCATCAAACAAAAAATATAGCATTCATATATCTGCAAACCATGTCAGTCTCCCTTATAAAGATGTCATGGGTCTTCGCAGTCCTAATCTGTAACGAATTAAGTTATTGAATTAATAACAAAGGGGGAGTTGAATTAATAAAAGGGATTAATAACAGGGGAGATTGTGTCTGAATAGGCAGGTCCAAAGAAGAGAAACTAGAAAAATAATTGTTTTAATGTAATTATTATACAGTATGTCATCAAATGGAAGTAAGTTCCTTATCGCCGTTAACTGCTCATGTTTCAAATGCCGCTACACAAGTAGAACGCGGATGGGGCTCCAGCTTTGTGAACCAGGATATAAACGTAGTATTTTCTTAACATTTTTTATTATATTTACCTTTAAATCAATATAGCCCCCCCCCCCCCACTCTCGAAAGTCGTTTTCTATCGTTTTCGGATAATCCGAGTCGGTGCTGTGGGTTCTGAGCACCCATGGTAATTTTTGGCATGCATCCGACACCTGCAGAATCGATCAGAAAGCAAATTTATTTGTTTAAAACAAAGATGAGTACCTACTGGTTCAAAACACTTCCGAAACTCTTGATCTTAGTCCTTGGTAATTTCACTTGGTGACCCCAGTAATTTTTCTCGAACGATTGAATATAAGCAAAGGGTGTCCGGCCTCCTCCTCCGGTCCACATTCCTCTGGAGCATTTGAAATAAATTTCTTAGTAAATGTAGTTATTCGTGCTCTTTACCCATTTTCGGACAAGTGTAACTAATGATTGTTCATCAATAAGAGCTGCAATGTGGATCAAGTTATCAAGCATAATCAAGAACAATAAAAAATCCTGGACCACAAAACGGGTAAGTTTATTTAAACGTGGGACGTATGGTCACGCTTATTTTTTTCTTCAATAAGGTGGAAACTAGCATGAATTACGCAAGTTCCATTAACTGAAGGTTGTACCTAGACCAGATACGTATTGAGCTCCCGAATGAGACAAAGAACATCTAGAGAGGAAAAATAAGAAAATAAGTCGTAAATTTTATGATACATTACTATATGTTGGGAGTAAATAATGGCTGAGACATTTTCTTGATTAAAGACGTAAAACTGGTAACGAGTGTTGAAAAGAAAATTGATTCCATAAGTAATATTGAAATACAACACATCATCCTTAAATTTGATTGTCATTATCTTGGCAATAAAAATCTTTTAATATTTATTTAAATAATAAATAGTATAACTAAAATTCAATGTCAATCATTTGAAATTACAAATAATTTTATTTTCAATTAAAAACCCCAATTTTATTTATGATTGTGTTGAATTTTAAGAAAATACATATTCGGCCGCCGAGTATTCGGTTATTCGCTCAAATCACTATTCGTCCCATCCTTAATAAGGCAGTAATATAATTTCAATTCTGAATGAATTAAGCATGAAGATCGCATGTATCTAATTGATATCTATCATTTCGATTCATTATGCTCAACTCAAAGATTTTTTAATGGACCACCTATTATATGCAAATGCATAAATATTATATAGTACAGTGGATCCCGCTTATAACGTTTTCCAAAAAACTGTCATGGAAAACTTTGTAAGCGAGAACCGCTTTAAATGGGAAATCTTAATGAGAATTACAGTCGATTCTGCTTATATAGTTTTCCCGCTTAGTACGACTTATTCTGGTGTTTCCAACTCACTAATTCGCTCTAAGATTTTCCATTTAAAACATTTCCCCGCCTACAATGTTTTTGTGACAGGTTTTTTGAAAAAAAAGGTTATAAGCGGGATCCACTGTACTTAGAGTTGAGACCACAGAAATAAGTCGTACTAAGCGGGAACGTTAAAAACGGGGTTGACTGTAATCGGAATAAGTGTGTGTGTGTGCACAGTTTTAGATCACTTCATTAGAATAAAATCTTTTTTTAATGTTTCTGTCGAACTAGTTCACATGTTTTCTATATTATCATATTTCTATCCACGTGTGACATCTGTGAGTTGCCGTGATTTTTATTGATTAAATTTAGTTCAGTTGATGTAGTTATTTTTCTTTTCCCACGATATATCTTGCATGTACGATCAATCAATATCGTTTATGTATATAATCGTATAAGTGCTCATTAATTTATGTATGATTTTACTAATTTTCCCTCTTATGAAACAATCAACTTCCTTTGGTTTGACAATGCCGTAGTCCACGCACTGTGCTGACAATACTCAGGCGAGATTAGTTGTAGAGACCCTTCCTAGGATAGAAATCCCTCGGGATAAGGACTTATGATCACCTCCGCGCCGAGCCCGGTAATAATAATGACAATAGTTCTACTGAAGCTATATATTATTGTAGTGTTAGTTATGTCAGCGTTTTTTTTTTTTTTACGTGTAGCAATCCATCACTTGTCAGTGGTTCAAAGAGGACGGGGTTTTTTTAACTTGTTCTGGCGACTGGTAGACGACTCACGTCTTTCATTGTTCAAATTTCATCAGAAGTTTCTCTGCATGTCTTTATAATGTCCATCAAAGAGAAAATCGCCACTTAGCAGCTTGGTGGAAAAATTAGGGATAAACAGCCAACATCGCCGGCTCGGCAAAATTTGTCCGATTTTGACCCGGTTTCTTGTTGTATCCATTTTGTCGCCATTTAACAGGTTGGAGAAACAAATGGGAGATACAGCGCCAACATCGAGGGCGCGGCAAAATTTGTCCGATTTTGACCCTATTTCCATGTTGTCCGCATATGTCCCGTCCGATTTTGACTCGCTACCATTCAAGCGACGATAATCACCACAAATTCGGTACGTTCCATTTGATTTCGGAACTACATGAATTGGAGAAGCCCAAGGTGACTTTGATGGGCGACAAATTCCATTATCAATCAAATATTCAAATTCTTGTTTAACTGCTTGTAATATTTTTGGATGCAGCCTTCTAGGTTTACAGAAAATTGGACTTCCGTTTGTTTCAATAAAATGCTGAGTGTTATGTTTTGGAGGACGGGAAAACTGCGGTATTGGATTTGCCAAAATTGGAAATTGTTCAAAAATTTTATGATATGGTGATTCACCAACAATCAATTTCACTGTGGGTACTGCAGCATTGGACAGTACACCTTTTGTTTGCATGTTAGTGATAGAGTCAATTAATGCTCTATTTTTTAAATCCAACACGAGTCCGAAATGTGTTAAAAAATCAGCACCAATAATAGCAGTATTGACTTTTGCAATGAGGAAAGTCCAACGAAAATTTCGACGAAGCCCTAAATTTAGCTCTAAATGTTTTTTTCCGTATGTTGGAATTTTCGTGTTGTTGGCTGCATAGAGAAAATGTGAAGAACTGTCCTTCACATTGGGTGACACAGGAATGCAAGAGATGTCACTACCCGAATCGATTAAAAAATTACAATTTGTCGCTTTATCATATACGTAAAGTCTACATTTAGTAGGACCTGCTGCTGCACCGGAAAAAGTATGCTGTAACGATGCAGCAGCGTGCTTTAGTTTTTTGATTTATATGTGCACGGCTGGTAACACTTTGTTGCTTTCTCACCAAATTTATTATGATAGAAGCATAGTGTTTGTGTACTATTGAAGTTACGATTTCTAAAATTACGGCTGTTGCTTCGGTAGCGAGAATGAGTACGCCCTCTTGAATAATTTTCATTTTTAATTTTCGTTGACAAATCTGCAATTTTAATTTTTAATTGCGATATTTCACTACGCAATTGTGCAATATCAGATTTCACAGAATCTGATGAAGGGCCTGACTGTGAAGAAAGCGCAGAAATACTCGCTATTGGTCGTATTTCGGAAATTTTATCGGCTAGTGTGGCCAACTCAGTTAAATCTGCAGTTGACACTGATAAAATGGCCTGAGAGTTCAAAGGTAACCTTTCCATCCAAATAGTTTTTAGAAAATCTTCAGTTACTGAATTTCCTGCCAGCTCTTTCATTTGTCTCAGTAGAGAGGATGGTTTCTTATCCCCAAGAGTCAATTCAGACAACAGTTTGCGGATTTGTATCGATTTAGAATCTGTAAACTCAGCGATAAGCCTTTTTTTAAGTGCTTCGTATTTGTTTTCGGCTGGTGGATTAAGCACCAAGTCTGAAACCGAATGAAGCGAGTCGGCATCTACAGCTGCTAAAACAGTGTTATATTTCGTTATATCGGAAGTTATTTGTGCTACTGCGAAATTAGCTTCCACTTGCACGAACCATAAAGCAATATTATTTATCCACATTGGAGGTAATTTACAAGATACCCTTGCGACCACCGTGGGATCCGTACCGTCATCCATCTCGTAATAACAATAACGAAATAGATGGGGGAAAACGAGGATAAAATTCCAACTATAAAATTATTTTATGCGAACAATATTAGAATTTTACAGGAAAAAAAAATATATATAAAGGCCGGAAGATTAGCGAAAACAGTAGCTCACCGTGAGAAGATCCCATCATGCCAATGGAAACAGAGGGAAAATAATCCAGAGCTTGGAAATACGACCAAAAAGTTTATTCAGAAGGTTCTGTTCATTTGAGAGTCACCACTGAAGCCGAGGCGTACACATAACACAAATTTATTAAACATTTTAGCACAAATTACCAAGACACAAATATAAGACAACTAAGAATCAGACAAACTGAACATGCTTCTCTGTGTGAGTCAGCGAGTGATACAGTATATATGAAAGATCTTCGTCAGGAGTTGGGGGGAGGAGAGTTTAGTTTTAGTTCCAGTCTCAAAGTCAAACCAAAACCAAAGATGTTCTTCGTTTTGCGGTAAACAGTGTCCGCCTCACTACCAGATCTCATATTCACAATGTCCTCCTATGAATCGAAGTCCCCCCCCCACCCCCACCCCTTGTTCGGGTGGGACCGATGGATGCGTTAAGACGGACTGGGTTTACCGTTTGGGAATTGCAGCATTTCTTTACCTTTTACAAGTACTTTACATAATTATTGTTTTTTTATTGCTCTTATTAGGTTGCTGTATTTTTTTATATAAAAATATGTATTCGACATCCATATTTCTTTTATGGGTTTTTTTTTCAGCTACCTCGTTGGGCATTTTGTCTGTTGTGGTCCTTGTATTTGTATTTCGTAGAACCAGAGCCGCAACTTGATGCTTGGTCAGTGGGAGCAAGCACACACGCATTTTGGCGCTCCATTGTAATGTTGAAGGAGAGATTAAGGTGTGAAATTTGCTCTCCCTCTGGTTCGGCGCCCCCCTAGTTTCGACTCTGCGTAGAAAAAAAAATGTATCCCAAAATGCAGAGAACAGAAGAGAACAAAATTTTTTGTATTAAATGCAACTTGCTAATCATCGCTAAAATTGCTGAAGAGCGTAGGAATAAAGGACTGCTACAAATCGCAGTAAACAAAAATGTTTTTTACGAAAAAAATATTCAAATGATCAGAAAAACATATTTCATTGAGAGAAAACAAAACTCGGTAAACTGTAGAATCTTAAATAATAATCCGTAAAATACGGGACATTGCCATCCGAAACCTTGTCAGAAATAGGCACAATCACCAATCGTAACTAATATTCCACAGACAATTGAGGACAAAATGTTTAAACTGATATAATTTACATTATGAATATGCTGTGTATTCACGACTTTAGTAAATGTTGCAAACCTCGAATAAGAATCGTTGACAAACACGGGACGAATGTGTAAAAAAAAAATCGGAACGAAAATTACAGTAATATCCCCTAATACGAAACACAGTAGTCCCGTCAAATCGTTTCAGACATTTTACTGGTCCTTGTTTTAAGAAAGGTAGAGAAACACTGACGCAGAGCGATGACTTTTTGAATTGTGTTTGAGTTTCGTCCCTCGATTATGACCGGAATTCTCAGTCAATCCAGCAGGTGGTGGGAAAAGAAATGAAAAAATAAAAAAAAACAAGAAGCGGCACCTTCAGAAGCAACTTCTCCAGACTGTGAATAATTGCTGTTAGAAAATCGCTACTGGGGTTGTGGTGGGAGGGGAATAAAAAAATAGGTACAAAATAAACGCACGGGCGCCCTCTATTACAGGAAAAATTTTTCGGATCACAAGCGAGGAAAAAATAGCTCTTCAGTTAGATATGATGATCATCATCATGATCTGCGAGAACATGTTCTGCATGCGTAAGCGAATTTGGCGGCGGCGGCACCAACAAAAATCACCTCGTTAGTTATAAATATGGTTTTTTTTTCCCCTTACCCGATGAAGCTGCTGTCATCGCGTGCACTTTCCTGTTTTGTTCGCTGTTTTCTAATTTGCCTACGACTCAGGGCACTGGAGATATGAAAATCAGATTAATACGTATATTCTTCGTAGTCATCAGTGCCGTATTTATAGGGGTTAGGGGATTAGCGAGATATAACCCAAGCGGAGGAGCGGCAAATTTGAGGAACGAAAATTGGAATGGAGAAAGGCGGCTAAATTTGTGTACCTAACAGATGTAAAACCATAAATCTGTCTCTGCCTAAAGAAAGTAGGGGTTGGGGTGACTAGGTTATTGAGTGACCTAGAGCAGTGGTTCTCAACCTTTTCAAGCCCGCGGCCCGGTTTCATTCATTTTTGTGAATCGAAAGCCCGGTCAAGCACACACGCGACCAACGAAAAATAAATGAGGAAAAAAATGAAACGGCTAATCACTCACACTCAGGGCCCGACAGTTGAGACACACTGATCTAGAGAGTTTGCAAGTATATGAATGAACAAAAGCGTTTTGGGGCCATTCAAGTATTACGTAAGCATATATTTAGCCATTTTTGACTCCCCCCCTTGTCAGCAGCTTAGAATATTTCATATCTTCAAAAAGGGTGGTTGATGACGTAAGCAACCTTCAAACCCCCCCCCCCCCTGTCATCAAAAGTCAGCAAATCCGGGAAACCCCCCCCCCCGCGATGCTGACGTAATACTTGAATGACCGCTTTCTATTTTTTTTTTTTTTTAAGAAAGCGAGATAACAGGTCAGTGAGCGGCTAAAGGACTGACTTAGAGGGTGTGTGAGCATGGGAGTGACCTAGAGCAGAGGTTCTCAATCCTTAGAAGCCCGCGGCCCGGTAAATCTATTTTGTGTAAGTGAAAGGCCCGGTGATACACACTAACGATAAATTAATGGGAAAAATGAAACTACGAATCATTCACGGCTCGGTGTGGCTAGTGTTGGGGCCGCAGCCCGGTGGTTGAGAAACACTGACACCATTCAACTCGTAAGAGAACCGTGGGTTGTTCGAACCAAAATGAGCTATCATTCACTGTCTACGCTAAACGCCATGCTTCATTCATTTGCGCAGGCTGCAATCCTGTTTGGTCTGAAATAACTCCCTATCGCTTTGATTCCCAATTACCCGCATTAACTTCGTCATCTGCGAATTTGCTAGCAGTCCCAACGATACCCTGATCGAGTTTATCGATAAAAAGTGAAAAAAGTATGGGGCCAAGGACACTTCATTGAGGAACTCCACTCGTGACGCCTGTCCAACCAGAGAATTCCCCTTCACCATAACTCGTTGTGACCTATCTCTTAACCATGATTCTATCCAATTCAGCAAGTTGCCTCCAATCCCAATCTCGCATAAACGCTTCAAGAGTACTATGTTGGACCCGATCGAATGCCTTCTGGAAATCAAGGTAAACAACATCTACATTTTGTCCCTTACCCAAAGTCTTCGTCACGTGATCATAGAAGCAAAGGAGGTTAGTTACACATGACTTCCCCCTTCCTGTACCCATTCTGATTATCCGACAATACATTATTCTCGTCTATCCCACTTCACAAACCGCCTTTTGATAATGATTTCCAAAATTTTCCAGAGGGAGCTCGTCAAACTCAAAGGATGATAACTGGACACAGCTTCTCTACTATCCTTCTTAAATATTGGAATAACATTAGCAAATTTCCAATCCCTTGGCACGATACCCTCAGCAACACTACTCCTGTATATCTGTGCGCGACTGCCCCAACAATTCATTAGCACATTCCCTGAGGACCCTGGGATAGATATTATCTGGTCCTGGTGATTTGCTTGAACATACGTTTTTTAGAAGATTTAGGACCTCCACGTCTTTCACTTGAATATTGTTGAGGACTTTATTTTACCCCATGCAACACCCATATATTGAATATCATTTTATCTCCATTAAAAACCGACGCGGAAAAGTCATAGAAAGCATTACACATGCTTACATTGCTCTCTAACCTAGACCCTCCTATCCAGAGGGGGACAACTGTCCCCTTACATCCATTATTGACGTATCTAAAACAAAGCCTCGGGTTATTAGATTGAAATCGATCATTAGAATTGACATAGAAAGAAAAAACAAAAATTATTCAACAGGAAATTATTTCCAACCAGTCCAAGTAAGCAGGTGAAAGTTTTTCTCTTTCTATTATTATTTTTTGGGCTATTCATCGGCGTTTTACCTCCACTGCTCCAATTTCAACTCTCTTTTATTTAACCTTTTAATTATTCGTCGATGCACCGCTGTACTGTCTGGTTGGGGAAAGCGGGGGGAGGGAAGAAAAAAATACTTTTAACCGTTTAACTAAATAGGCACAAGTCGTGTGGCAATGGTCCAATAATAGAAAATAGGTCACTATCTGGCAGAAACGTGAATCTCGCTCTACTCTAGTCTGTGATGACTGACTCACGTGTGACGACAACGACTCACTACTACATACACACTCTCAGAGGAGAAGGGAAGCAGGCTAATGATGGACTCAATGGAAGGACAAGCTGACAGACAGACTGGCAGACTGTTTCTATGGAAAAAAATGGATATATATATATGTATATATAAAAGGGGATTTCCTTGGTGATATTATTATAATGGCTCATATTTGACGCCTTCACCAAGTTAACTGTAGTAAACTCAAAGATGTATATACATTCCTGTGTATTCCACTCACGTATGACGCATTGCCCGTTATTACTAGCTACTCCGCTTCATTTTTTGTTTTATTTTAAAAGAAAAAAAAGAGGAGTGTGTGTGAGAGCCAAAAATAATTGGAATTCACGGGGACGCGTTTCGAATTCCTTTGCTGCGTGAGAGTGGATACAAGGCGGCGGCGTCATCCTCGACCCCCTACTCAATAAAAGGTATGAGAAGAAAAAATTGTGGAATGATGGGAGGGACTTCATTTTATTAAAGCTTATACATACACCTATAGGATTGATATGAAAGGCTCTCCATGCTAATTTGAAATAAAAATTATCAGTGGAACGCACAGGGTGGAATGATTTAATAGTTCTAATTGAATATGATTTAACATGAGCTAAAAATTTTAGGTTAAAAAAAAGTATGTTATCATGGCATGCAATTCAACATCCCAATTGTCTACTAATTAACATATTTAAAATTGACATACACACGATTTTATAAATTTTCTCAAAAGAAATTTTTATCAAATTCATATATTATCAATTTGAATTCTGTAGTATTTTCATTCTCAAATGATAGTTTCAATGCTCATAAAAAGTTTCATTATTTGTTGTCTCTATTTTTTTACACTTACATTATACAAATATTGAATCATTTTTGTTTTCCCATAAAAAAAAGTATAATGTTCTTGCAAAAAATTATCTCTTCAGAGGAGAATGAAAGTGGAATGAAGAAATTCTGGTTCAATTCCTGTTGTAAGATTATGTCAAAAAAAATTGAGATAGCAGATTTAGGTGCTAGAATACAGTCAATTCGTGTGTGTGAGATAAGTCGAATTCCAATATCTAGAATATCTGTTCAACTCGAAGTTTTCATTCAGCCCCGGAACTTTTTCCATATTTTAGTGTTAAAATTTCCCCTTATATAACTCGAAATTTTCTTCTTAAGTTTGAATTTTCGTGAATGAGAAATTAAAAAAACATTTAGCAATATAATTTTGCAACAGAATTCAGTATTTAACAATAGGATTTAGCAATTCAGCAGATTTGTTTGTCTGCTTGCAAAAAATGACTTTCTCACGAAAAGGACAAATAATAATCTCTTGTATACACTTTATTTATTTCATTGATTACGAATATCATGCAGGCGTCCATTTCTATAACACAGTATGAATGTCTAGTTTATTTCTAAATCTTCTCATTCAATAATTAAATACGATTTAAATAACTTATCTTTTCGAATTTCTTCATCTAAAGTAGTTTGACATATATATTTTACTAATACAATATTCGTAAATAGCACTGTGAAGATTTCAAAATCTTACTTTGCCCCACTCTGAAATCAGAATTTCTGATAAGTCAAACTAACTATAACTAGAATTCTTTTGTATCAGCCATTGCACATTCGATTTATCAATACTTGACTGTATTCGTAACATATGGAAATAATCATTGAATGTTGATTTCAACTGCCTGGGCAGGAACGTTTTTTTAGGCTGGGCCACACTGGTAAGACACGACAAAACCGCTTCAGACAAGCTAATCATTTTTGTTTTGCATCGATTTGCATGACACGACATTTCAATTTGTTTGACTAAAGGGTGTGCATGCATTGCACCATAGAAATCAACCTGAACAACGACCAAGCTTGTCTAAAGCTGTCTCGTCTAACCAGTGTGCACCCAGCTTTAGTCGAAATGAGCCTATGGTCTTCTTCAATCCATAAGGGTACACAGCTCGTTTGCCTTCAACTATCACCAAAGCATACCAAAAAAAGACATCTTTTTCAAATTGCCTGTACAAGTCCAATGACGTTTTTGACATTTGGTTATAAAAAATATTCTAGCACTTTTCCCTAGTGCTATCAGAATTCACACACACATAGCGAATGTTTCTGTATAATATGCAGAACTAAAAAGGTATAAACTTAAATAATAATAATTTAATGGCGTAAACATGTGTCATCGCCACATAAAGGCTGACAGGTCTCTAGCCTGGGAATCCACTTTGTATCTTTTAAACTAAAAATTCACTATATCAACATCAGGAAACCACCAATAGTCCTGGTCTGATCAGACCTGATAGAAATCCTGACTAAAGGACCCTGCTCAAGAATGTTGAGAAGGGGGGATGACACAAGCACATGGTAGGTGCTTTTTTAAGTAAATAAAACTTCCCAGAATATCTTTCATATTCACTTCTTTTTTCATGTAATTTCAATCATGAGAGTATATTTGGTTATAGCTAGGAAAAGATCAATGTACAAAATTAGCAATACTTGTTTTCAAAAGTTGATCAGTTCATTTTTTTTAAAAATCGTTTTAATCAAGCAATATTGCTGTCTATATCACTTTTGCCTACTTCTCTTCAATTAGAAATAAAGTTTTAAAAATCTGATTCAGACATTAGTCTCATTAGAAAAAAATGAAAAAATGGACATTTAAGAAGATTGGGAGGGAGGAAAGAAATATTTTCCTCATACTCATTTCAGATCTAAAACAAGTCAAAGAGTAATGTTTCCACACACAAAAAAAAGGCAACAACATAAGTTATAACCAATAATCTAAACCCGAGTAAAAAAAAATATTAAAATCCTAGTTATCTGAATAATTTCTCTTTTCAGGACCAGTGCTGCCATCTATTGATTGCACAAAAACCAGGGAATATGCTGAATTGATAATTAAATTACTGATCAATTTTTCACAGAGAATTAACAAAAATCTACTTTAGTATAGCTAGGAAGATGTGCTAGAATTTAGTTCACAATTTTTTTTTCAAATATGATAACCGCATTTTGAAGCATCAAAATGAAAAAAATGTGGGTTTTTTTGGTTTTTTTCTCGGCTAAGATATATGGCTTTCTGGATTATTATACTGAAATTTAATTTAAAAAAATTTTAATTTTCATTCGTGTTCACCTCTGCATAATATCTAGAAAGCCTATTGATTTCAAAAAAATGAAAAGAATGTTTATACCCATCAAAGACGTGCTCACACATGTTCACATTATGTCATATACTAAAAAATTGAGGTCTTGAATTACAGAATTTTATTCAAATGCTCTTCTGATTTTGATACAGTCACTTCAATGAACAGTTCATGTATACATAGGTGACAACACCACACATTAGAACTCTGAAGCTGGCCAGTACGGCATCTGAAATGGGAGGATAGTATTAAAAATAATCAATATGTTGTATATGTTGAAGGCTAATTGAAAAATCTGGCTTAATACACAGAGCCTAGGTGGAACTGGGCTGTTTCAACAAACAATATCAATAATTAGCAACTAATTTTAAATTAATTAGCTTACAAGAGTGTATAGGCTCATTACAAGTGTACAAAAAATATCAGGCTGATTAGAAAGTTTAAAAATAAAATCTTTATTAAAAGATAATTTTGCAATCAGACAGGGACATTGCTAAGGGACAAGGATATTTGCAATAAGCCACATTTTTCAATTATAGTAAAACCCCACTTTTCCAGACACCAGTAGCACAAAAAAAAAATAATAAAATAAATAAAAGAAGAGTAACCATTAATTATTGGTTTGAAATGCATATTTTTATTGAACAAAGGAAATTATTATTTAGCCATAAAAGAGGGTTATATACATCATGAGAGCGATGGAAACTGGCTTTACATGTTGCAAACCTGAAACAACACCCAACTCTGCTTTCATGCTCCCTACTGTAATTAAATCTAAGTTGATTCCCATTCAGTTCTATACAAAAAGTAAATCTTTAAAATGCCTCAAAACATAGAATTTTGAGTTGTTGCCTTCTGAACTGGGCCATTGATATATATGCTTAATTTTCAAAAATTATGATTGTGAAAATGTCAACTACCATCATAAACTTCATTAGATATAATTCATGATTGAAAAAAGAAAAAAAACACTAGCAAACATCAGCAAGTCGACAAGCATTTTCAAATGATGTAAAAATTTATGTAAAAAATGTTAAATTATGCAAGGGGGAAAAAGGATTTTGTGAAACTGAATTTCCATCCTTCATTAAATTTGTTCTGATACCCCTTTTAGTACTACTTCATATGAACACATCATATAAAAATCAAAAGTGTTTAATAGCAACTAGAAACAGCGGAACTTCGGTTAACGAGCTTAATTGCTTCCCCCAATGTGCTCGTTATTCTAACCAAACTTTTTCATAGGAAATAATGAAAATTTTCATAATTCGTTCCATAATTATTCATTTACATAAAAATGACTAATAAAAACAACATTCAATCAATAATAATCATATAAAATAATATCATCAGAATAATAAAACATAATACAATAAAATATATGTAATATAAATAATGCCATAAATAAACATACAAAACGATAATGTTTACACACATTACTGACAATTAACTTACTCTAAACAACAAGAGAGAGGACTATCATTTAGGCAGATTTACAGACTAACTGTTGTTTGCAAACTTATCCTTTTTGCATGACTTTCAAAAAGAGCCTATCCAATGACACTATTGTCTTTGATTCCTTTTTTTTAGGATTTCTGGGAAATGGGCAGTGTTCGTTGGACAGATTCATTGCTCGCACACTGCTACAGCTTTATTTGGGTGGTTCTTTCGTACCGTTCGAGTTTTGCTCAGATTCCCACATTCTAAACATCTCTCTGGTCTCATTTTATGTGATAGAGAAACTTCTTACTTCTCTCTTCCTCAGAAAACATCGTCCATAAACTTTTGCTAGAGCATACAAAAGATCCATCACTTCATCTACCATCAGCCCTACAAGACATTTTTCACCACTAGTTCTTGAATGCCATCCTCGTGCACCGCTAGTCCACGTGTCTTCACCAATCACACAATCTCTTCGACAAGTAGTGACTCCTATTCATGAGCTAGCCCCCTCAAAGTCACGTTCAGTAATGCAAATCAGCCTACAGTTTTCTCTAAGTAGAACTTGAAGAAAATTTCATGCGCATGTATGCATGGCTACAATGCTACATCTAGTTTCATATCGTAAATATTCACACTCGCACGTGTTAATCTTCCAAGTGAGGCATGCTTACCGGAGACTTTAGGGGAGAATATTATCCAAAATTCCATAACATGCGTGTGGGCAAAAGAAAAAAAAACCATCAGCTCAGTTGTGATAACGTGCAAATAAATAAACAAAACTCAAAATTTTTGCTCATAATGGGAATTGCTTATTAACCAAACTGCTCGTTAACCGAAATTCCACTTTAGTTAATTAAATGAGCTTCTATGAACACTCAGAAAATATAAAATTCTTAGTTTTTTAAATGTTTATTTTTCCCTTAGTGATTCCACTGTTTTCTTTTTAACCCTAGATAACACATTCGTCTAACAGACTACTGACCTAATTACTGATTAGTTACTGAGTAACACTGATTTAAGTTTAGTTATCTAGGGTTAAGTAATAGTGAATTATAAAAGTGAATTTACAGAATATAATCCACGTTAAGAATGTTTATTTTTGATATTTTTCTGACATCAATATTTTTTTGGGCATCTTTTCTTAGCAACCTCGTTGGGCATTTGGCCTGTTGTGGCATATTTCTATTTGTATAAAAATACTGTAATATAGCACAAAAAATGAATTTTCACAAACTTAATAAATACTCACTCTTTCAGGTAAATTTGCTGTCATTTTCTTTTCCAGATTACTGACCATGACCTGCGCACGGAATGACAAAAGTTTTGTCTTTTCTATCAACTGCTGGTAGGGTGATAATGTATTTATGCCCATAACAACATGACCCTAAAACCACAGAAAAACAATATTTTAACACAAGAATCAATACAGTTTATTCCCTTTAATTCAAAATATAAAAATATGATCCAAGTGTTAATTCATTGTAAAATAATTAATAAATGATATAACAGGTATAATTCCACAATTTGTACATGACATTGAGCTGTAATAAAAAAATTTTAAATTCATAAAACTTTCATAGCCAAAATAAAACACAATCCAAAAAATTATCCATAGGCTTACAAGGCGAGAGTCAATCTTAGCATCCAACCGAGCATTCCTTATCAAATTCACAATCCATTTTTCAGCTTTCTCTGGAGTCATGTTGAGTTTCTCTGCAAGCATTCTGGGTGGAATAATTAATAAATATGTTTATTAACAAACTCCTGCAATTTATAGGACAAATTAATTTTTAATATTGGTTACGATTCATTTATATGAGACATACACACGATTTCACCTCCACTTTAATGTCACTCAATCAATTAAAAACCATGATTATCACAAAAAAAGCAGATATAATGCTGCAGGACCAAATATGCAAATGTTCTCATAGTTTGGTTGTGTTTTTCTCGAATGAATAATTAGGTTCAGTATTATAGATGTCTTTAGTTCTTTCAGGAGACTGATGGTTTCACGGCTACAGTTGATACTCATTTTTATGAATCCGTGTGGATGTGAAAAACAGTTCATAAATGGGAAAGACGTCAAAAAACAGTGTTTCTTAACTGCTGGGCCGTGTAACAGTACAGGGCCATGAGTGATTTGCCGTTTCATTTTTACTCATTTATTTCTCATTAGTCTTGTGTCTGACCGGGCCTTCCACTCACAAAAAATCAACCAGGTCAGGGGACTTCCAAAGGTTGAGAGCCACAGTTTAAAAGAATACATACTGTTTGGGACCACATGATTTGTTCGTAAAAATGTGCAGTTCATAAAGTCGAGTGTGGACTGTTATTATGTAATTAGATTTACACATATAGTAGACTCTCAATAATCTAGCATTAATCCAGTGTTTTCAGGAGGGTTTTCTTTGAACGAAGAAGAGGAAACCATGTTACTGTATGTCTGTGCACCAAAATAATTCAGCACACCCACACCCTGGTCTGATATGTGGCAGATTAGCAAGAGGCGACTGTATATACAAATAATATTAATCACCGAATCACTAATTTTATCAGTTAGTTTGATAACTAACAGAAACCAACAACTAACAAAAGCTGTACTCACTCTATAGATATACACTGATGGATACAGCAGAAAGTTTCAAAAATGACAAGACGAGCATTTTCCATAAATACTTCCAAACAAGAAACCAAGAAAAAGTCAGTTTTAAGAACTTCTTCACATTCTCTAAGCTTCTTTTGAGCTCCATCAAAATCAAAATTCACATAAAGGCATTCCACAAACTCTGTAATTGGATCCCGATATGCATATGACTCCTATGGAAGGAAGAAAAATTTTTTTAATGCAAAACATATACCATTGATGATCATTTATTGAAGTTCTTCTCCAAATTCACAGTTACATAATTCATAAAATTGAGTTATCGTTGTCTGACAAGATTTCAACAACAAAATTTGTTTCCAAATTGGTTTTCAATTCATCATATCTACATCTAATATAAAATATTCTGATATTTCGTGTACAATGATGTACACGAAATGACCTTGGCGTACAAATTTTAGGGTAACGAAGAGTTTTCTCACCTTTTTTCTGCTTTGGCTAACAAATATGGATTCAGCTAATAAAATTTTAGTTAATATGGATGCATGCGCTAACATAAAACAGCCACATCATGAGCTAGATTTTCATGATCATCAAAATAAATCCATTGAGTAACTTTCACTTGAGCCAGATTAATTTATTTTATTTCCACCTCAGAATCACTTTTTAGAGATACACCTCATTCTCTTTCAGAAAGATTTTGAGCCATTTCATGTGAAATGAATGATTAAGCTAGGAGAAAAAACCTTGGACTTGAATAGTTTCAATGGCTAGGACAAGACTCTTAATACTAAACAGTCTGAACATTTCAAAAACTTATCTTTTCTATTTGCATGTATGTGACAGTGAAATGAGCTGACTATATCACATAACACACCAGCTCACCCACTTTTTTTCACTATGTCTCACGAATCCGACTGTATATCATAGATAGCATAAAATAAAAATATGTTTCGTTTTTCCATGTTCCTTCAAGCTCTCCTTCATATGATTGAGAAATAGTTTATCTCGGCCTCCAGTCAGTTTCTAATTCTTTGTAATGCTTCTTACTTTTCGAAATTTTTTACAGTTCCTAGAGTGAATTAATCTCTTTACGATCAGGGACGTAATATTACGTCAAAATGCCAGAGGAATGACTTCAATCAAGCTTTCTGTTTCTTCAACCTCTTTTTTACCTACAAGTGAAACTTATAGCAACCATACAAAACAAAGTTGTATGTGTGTTTCCCCTTCTGCACCACCATCCTGATATCTCAACAAGATAACGATCAACTGATAACGAGCAAACTGAGATAACAATGATGTGGCAGTTCTCCTCAGCTCTTTTCCCCCCTCTCCCCTTTTCCACACACACACATATATCTTTCTTAGAACTAATCCTTTTATTATATACTGTACATAGAAGTGAGAAATAGAACGTAAAAAAAACTACAAAACAAGTTTGAAGATGAGGGCGAAAAAGCAAAGTACTGTACTAATACTGTTATCCATATATCTCTGTACTGTTCCTCCCCACCCTTTTTTTCTTTCTTTCTTTCCTTCGTTGTTTTACCGTGGAACCACACTTTCAAATTTATCGCCAGATTCTTGTATGGGAAATGGTTAAATGATTTTCCCGTAGAAACCTATTGCGTTTCGGTTAACAAATGTAATTCTAGAATGAATTATCTTTGTTAGCCAAGGTATCACACTGTGTGTGTATATTTCATCATTCAGTTTTGAAGTAATATTATTTTTATGTGTAGTAATATTCATACATATTCAGTTTACCACGTCTCCTCCAGTTCCAGTATCAAACTTGATAAATTATCCATAAAATGCCGAGGAACGGGTGAGTATCATTTGCCAGGGTCCCCATATCTTGAATCTGCCCTGCTGAATAAATCTATAGCGTGATGAAATAAAATAAAACACTCAGATTCATCCTAGACTACAGGACAAAGCCCTGCCAGTCATGTAGGGGTTGCTTCTTTTTGTTCTCACTAAATGACAATTGACACTAAGTGTAATTTGTTTTCGGTTGTGTGGGCTGCCAAATGTAGATTCAAGGCAATATAGCTAAAGTCTAATCTAGGGGAAAAAAAACTATGCATACATGTATGTGATGCAGTTTTATTAAACATAATAAATAAATAAATATATATATATAGAAACTCACCTGTTGAATAACTTTGACGAGTTCTTTCATCACTGAAGGTCTCTGTTTGTTAGTGATTACAGCTGCTGTAAGATACCTCAAAATATGTGGACAAGTAGTCTGTATAGCATTTAAATACCTGAAAAATAAAGTAAAAGAATAAATGTGAAAAAACCCCAGAAACTTAAAACTTAGAGCAAAATACAGTGAAACAAGTCTAAAATGGACACTGCATGAGACGGAATCATGTCTTAAACAGAATTAAAAGATGGATGATTGCTTTGACTTAAACCTTCATAAAACAGAAACCTGTCTAAATCAGAATATTATTTCAGTTTCTCTTGACATTCCATTTTGTACAGGTTCCATTACATTATAAAAATACAGGAGAAAATAAACTTTGTAGAGCAAAAAAGATTGGGCTGTTTAATCTAACGTGAATGCTAGAAAAGTTAAATTTAACTCCGGAAATAAACAACACGATGACAAAAATTGTCTATGCTTTGTAAATTTCTCAAGACCGAAACAATTATTTTCCGTAAAACATTCATAACTAAAAAACTGCCATAAGGTTAAAATTCAGATAATAATTAGTAATCTATATGGAGGAGGGGAACTATTCCATATTGCATTTGATTACTAATGTACATGATAGCACTATAATTTAAAATGTGCTGAGACCTCATCTACAAAACAAATAACAATTTATGTTTGAAAATTAAACACTGTAACTATATTTAAACATTTTTGTTCAACCATAGCATTCACTGCACATAAGAACTGAAATCTAGCTTTATATAATTCAGAATAGTTCTTCCTATGTTCTTAAAACTCAGACCAGCATAATATTAATTGTAGAATGGGGTAGTCTTGATAAAGACCTTGCAAGTATGTAGAATACTGTTGGATGCTTCAGTGAGCACTTGGTCGAAAATACCCTTAGAAACATTTTGAATTGGGATTTTTTGATAGCACCTATGTGTTGAGTATTTATTTTGTATTTTAAAAAGTGCATCAGCCAGCCCAATCAACTCAGAAACTAGAAGAGACGCTGCAAGTGGTAACTTTTGTGGTACTGTTCTAGATAAAATCAAAGATTTTTGCAGAGTTGTCAAGTTCCTAATGCATAGCTGCCAACTTTTGAAAATGAAAATTAGGGAGATTTTTGCATGGACCAGTGTTTTTTGCTAAACCCACTCCCCTAATAAATACAAAAGGGATTTTCCCAAATAAAATAGAGATTTTACACACTTGGAAGTTTAATGGAACTCTGGAATAAAATCCCTACGCAAAAACAAGAGAAATTGGGGGCCAAAACTTTGAAATGGTGATCTAAAAAAATAAATAGATATTGTGTTCAATCAGAAAAAATATGAACAAACTGGGGATTGGGAAGTAGAGATCATTCTGCGTGAATGATCCCAAAAACATCAGAAGATGAAGGGGGGGGGGGGAGAAGCGCCAATTTTTGAAGAACACTGACTTTTTGTGACACTCTTGCCTGATGTTTTTTTTTCATTTCACATGGGCGATGATGCCAGTCTTTCCATGATGACCGATGTTTATGTCCGTAACACAACTTGTACAGAAAGGAAAAGTCTGCCATTTTCTGGAACGTTTGATGAAAGAAAATTCATCAGGGAATAAGTATCTTTAAAATTAATTAAATGTTTTCGCTTATCAGTATTCATGTTTTGTTATATCACACATACGTAACTTCAACAAAAGAAATTTGGACCACATGCGCGTCACTATAATCTTCAATTATTATCCAGGACTATTGGCTGCTAAACTATTTCCCTGAACAATAAGACAAACAACTTTCTTCTTACCATCAGAGGGTTTGTGAAACTTCCTTTAAAAAAGAAATTTCTCACTATTCCCCCATTTACGACGTGTGACATCATTTCGAAAGAGAAAAAAAAACAGGCGAAAACTTCATGCCCCACAAGAAATTCCTTAAGGATTGTTTTTGGAAATGGGGATTTTTTTTAAATGAAGTAGGGAATTATTAGGGACAGTTAGGGATTTTTGTGATTTTCGTGAAAATTCGGGAGATTTAAGAACTTTTCGAGAGGTCGAGGAATGAAGCTAAAATTCGGGAGACTTGGCAGCTATGCTAATAACTAACTGACTATAACATTTTCATCATTTATCTTACTTACTGATGAAATATAAGGTTTCCACCACACACACACATTTTTTAGAGAAATCTTCAGTTCTGCAATAACTGTCGCATTGGCATGGGAAAGCATGTGAGTCACAAGAATCAAATTTTACAAGACAAGCAAAAAGCTCTGTGCCATAGCCCTTACACTTAATGCTAATGTCATTCTTTGGAGAACTATAACTACTTCTAGCGACTTACTGGCTTTACTTAGGGCTACAGATGTCCTCCTCTCTCCCTCTTTTCAGAATTATTTTCCTTTTTTTTTTAAGGAATTTTTTTCCCACTCTGAAACACATATCTCTTAATTGATATGAGTGTTTGTTTTTTTTCTCCCCCACATACATTGACCAAGAGCCATTGAAATTCCCAGAGTTTTTGTTTTTTTAGCTGTAGGAAAAATTATTGTGTAGCCGGTTTTATTAATCAGAATAGTGGCGCCATCAGATATGGAAATAGGGAAAAGGGATGTTATTAAGAGTGTGCTCACAGGCATCCCCCTTTCACATTTTTTGAATCTAGTAACCCTAGCTTTACCATACCACTAGCATGAGTTCTTATCTTACTACCTTATCCACGAAAAAAAATAATTTTAGGTTTTCTGTAACTTACATGCTTTTTCATGTCAATGTAACAATTGTAAAAACTGGCATCATAAATTTGTTTGATATACACACACACTCAACACTTTCCAACATGCACAACAATTCATTAGAAATTACTCAGAGGAATGTTTATGAAGGTGCATGTACAGTGCAGTAATATTTCTGCAAAATAAAAGTTTCTACTTACTGAGGCTGGAATAAAAACATGTCAATTATCAAGTCTTGCCCTTTGATGTGATTGAAGAATATGAATAAACTCCAATGGATGAGCCAAGTTCGCTGCTGCAGAACATTTAGAGATGAAGCAGAGGATGCGGAACCGGAAAAATTCTGAAGAACAGTACAACGATAAATATTGATATGAATTCAAAATTATTAATGTACTACAAAATATTTATTACTTTGTTCATTTATTCACATATATAAATCATTGGTGGACATGACCAGTAAAATTAATTGCCCTTAAGAGTACATTTCTATTAAGTAAAAAAACACTAAAAATTGCATTAAAAAATAGTATAGGGTGTTTTTTAAACTGACAGTACTCAAAACCATCTGTAGTTCAACCTAAAAACCGAAATGATACCAACATACCAGGTGGGAGGACTAATGACAACATGGGAAGGATTCAGTGAAAAAAATTGTTAGTTACAAATTTTGCTGATAGTTGAAATGTGACGCTGTTGTAGTGCACAGTCAAAAATTTGCATAAAGCATAGGTAAGAATTCAAAAACAAATTCTCTCATGTCATCATCAGCCCCCCCCCCCCCCCATAGAATTAGTATCATTCCGGTTGTGAGATTGAGCTATAGATTGCTTTTTTTTTAGTACCATCAGCTTAGTTACAAACACCCTGTATTTAGATGAATTTAAAATTTTTATGATAGATAATAATTATAAAATTAATTGACCAAAAAGTGACAATGCATGATGTTTGTTACAAACAAAAATCATCAATAGTGGGAAAACAGGGAAGGTGGGTTCATGTGAGTTTGAAGTTATTTTGGTCATCTTTGAGTCTTAATGAAAAATTCAACTGTTATTTCTGAAGATGCACAAATATAAATTAAGATACAAGCAATCATTAGCATTGGTAAAGCTTACATTGCTATCGATGAATTCCTTCAGTCTATTGAAATCATCAAGAGCAGTATCCCATTGTTGCATGAGAATTCCGGTAGCCAATCTACCCCACAAGAAATTCAAGTAATTTTTGTCTGTTGTTGGAAGCTGGTGGAGAAAATATAGCGAGATTCATAAAATATTATTTACCATATTTCATTTACATTGAAAAATGTACAGTACTTAATACTCACCAGCAACTGGCATAGGTAGAGATATTCTGCACAGCCAGAATAGTTACCACACTCATACTGGTTTTTCGCAAAATGGAAAACAGCATCCATGCACTCAATTTTGAACTGAGAAAGTTAAAAAGAAAAAAATTATGTATATGGAAAAGGCTTGATTAGTAGAAAACATTAATTAAAAAATTTGGCTAAAATTTTAGGGCAACTAATTTCATCATAATGTTTAGATGTTGCTACATGTTCATTGATATGAAAGCTATTTTCAATAAAACTTGAAATGCTAAATCATGTGAAAACCATGAGAATAAATAATCTGAAACTTGAAATTCTGATAATAGACTTAACAGTAAACATAAAATATGTAACAAAAGAAACATCAATATAAACTGTAGATAACAATATAACTAAAACCAACAGATTTAAATATTTGAGGGAAAAAACCAAATACTTAAATTTTCTAAGGGACGTACAAAAATAATTGAACGAAGATATCACTTTTTGGAAATTACTATAGAAAAATGTTTTACATGGGTCAGCCAATTACTTACATCATGGTTTTTTTCTAGTATATCCAACAATACTTTGCCATCTCTAAACAGGGGAAGAAAAAAATAATAAGAGCAATTTTCAAATCATATATGCTATATCTGTTCATCAAATGTTATTAAATGGAGGGAGGGATAATATTGAGAATAAGAAGCGAAGAAATAACATTAGCATTCATCAACCAATGGGCCATAACATCAATCATACTGTAAGACAATAGTCCATACCAGGGCTTACCAAATCCCAGGTGACTAAAAAATTGGTATTGGAGCCTAATGTTTTTCATTTATGGAATTGGTGTTTGAACACAACACAAAATTTTCAGAAATTATGTCAGCTGGCTTAGAGTTGCATACTAAGTTCCTGACAAGTCAGAGAATGCTATTTTGGACCATTTTGGTCAGGAAAAAAGAATTTTCGGCTCATGAAATTTGACTCGTGCCTAAATTTTTGTTTCGATTTATCAAGTTCTGGTCTATGTAATAACAAATCTTAAACAGGTGTCTGAAATAATTATTTTGCCACTTTAATTAGTTAATTAATGTAATATTAGTTGATAATCATTATAAATAGTATAATTAATATAACAATTTCTCAATCGATTATTTATTGTCTTAATTTAAATTTACCCGGCTGCATTCTCAAAAAGGTAGAGAACCGCTGGCATACATTTGAGAATTTTATCTGACCCATGAAGCAATTTCAAAAAGTATATTATTTTAAAATACGCTATAAAATGGGCACTAAAAAACAAAGAATTGTGTATTACTGATTTTGATGCAATGAATAACTATGCAGAAATTACTTCAACCCAAATCAAACATGCTTTAATTAATTTAGCAAGTGTTTTTTATTTATATTTGGCCCACAAGGAGGTAAGGCATGCAATAAAAGTTAAACCAATTTCATTTGTGTCAAACTAAAGTAGCACCTACCTAGCACTCTCCAGCTGTGCCAATGAACTATTCTCTTTGAAAACATCAGAGAAAACCTTTCTGATGTACTCTGTTTCTTCAGTACATTCCTTTAAAATCTCCAAAACCTTTGCCTTCCTATCAATCAACTCTGCAATCAAAAGAAATTTTCATACATCTGTGCTAACTATAGAGATATTACATATTTATATATAGATACAAAACATCATACAACAGATATTTTCTGGATATTATGCCAAGGTGGACTCAGAAAGAAAAGTCATCTGGTCTCCAGTAGGACTCGAACTCTGGCCCTCTTGCAAACCGGACAAGCATGCTAACATCTACACCACTGGTAACACGACCCTGCCTTCCTCATTTCATGCACTGTGGCATAAGGTGCTGAAGCAGAGGCATTATATAGTAGTCTCTCTTAACTTCAGCAAATGGCCCCCTAATGTGGATGAGGCACCTCACACAACATTGCGTGAAATAAGAAAGGCAGGGTCATGTCTCCAGTGGTTTAGATGATAGCATGCTTGCCCGGTTTGCAAGAGGGCCTGGGTTCGAGTCCCAGCAGAGACCAGATGACTTTTTTCACAGTTCACCTCGGCATAACATCCAGAAAATATCGGTTTCCTTGATATCTGAGGATGGGAGTAAAAGCTTTCTACCTCATAATACGTACAAATTCAACAGCTGCCATCATAGCAAAACATCTTACTGTATCTTTTTTTTAGGAAATATAAAAAACAATTTTAAAATAACTTAACGTATGAAGAGTCAGGGAGAAAAACCAATGACAAAAATGATTTGATGTTGCCATTTATTTATTTATACAATAATGTTGGCAGAGACCTATACTGTGCCATCTGTTGGTTCATGAGGTGTACTAGCTGTCATATTTCTAAGCGTTTCCTGCTCCTACTAGATGGCACCACACCCCCAGGATCTAGATGTCTGGATGTGGTGCGATTAGTTTTGGTTTTACACTGTTTTTTGTTGTTGCTTGGAGACGATAATGAAGTGGTCATGCTTTTTTCTTTCTCCTGTTTTCGTTGCTGCAACTATTTTGAAAAGCAGCAAAGATGCTTTATATTTTTGTGAACGTATGTTATTATTTAGTGTCAAAGCATATAGTGCGCAAGATATTTCAAGGAAGTATGAGTTTTCTGTGTGAATTCTGTACTCAACAGAGAGAGAACTTCAGCTGGAGAAAAATGTCTCAACTTTTCCTTTTTGTTCTGAAGAAGCACAGCTGAGAAAATCTCCACAATCTTAAAAAATGTTTTCTTATGTTTATAAGAAAATTAATATCTCACCCTAGACGGTGTCTGGCCTTACCGAGATAATTTTATGTAGGTTATCACACTATCAATATCTAGAATGAGTAAGGAGGAATAAAACAATGATAGTCTCCTTAAAAACCACATTTTAAAATAAGAACCAATAGAAAAGAACGATGATAGTCCCATTTGTTTTGTTTTACGAAAAATAAGCAAATTGTGACTTCCCCCCCCCCCTTGACTCCATATATATTTTCACTTTATAAATTTTTTTTATATTTAAAATAAAATTTCCATATTTACCTTGTGGAGGGTCTTTTCCTCCATAAAGTTCTTTCCACAAATCCATGGCGTAATCTAACATCAGTGTATTAGTAGCCAAATCCAGACGAGCTTTCAATAATTCAGATCCATCATAGATCTATGGACAAAATTATAAAATTCACAAATTAAAATTTAGCAATATACAGACATGCCAACATTAGCTTAAAGCTTGTCAGTAGTGATGAATGCTCAGCTTTGCCATGGGGGTGGGTAGTTTCTGTTTGAGAATTCCCACCCCCCCCCCTCAATCTTGGGAATTTTTTGCAATTTCCCGTTCCCGAAATCCGAAGAAAAATTCCCGGGAAATCGGAAAAATTTCTGTTATAACACATTAATACTGAAAATGCGGCCGAAAAAAAAAGTCATATAAACGGAAGAGGTTGTATAAATGGGGTTCCAGTGTAAATAAGTGATTTTTGGAATGCTCAAGAAATTGATTTCCCGTTCTCAATGGCTTAAAAATGTCAGGAATTTGGAAACTCTAGGGGTGGGGCACCCCCTAGGACAACATAATCATAGTACAATAAAAAATAATCACTTAAAAATTTAATTTTTTTAAAATTTAAGTTGAAAGTTAATTAAATACAGCACCTCATTGGCACTGGAACCGAGAAGGCTCAGGCCACATGGCCCCCCCCCCTGAAGCAATTTTCCGAGGTCGCCGGGACGCCCTTAATAATTCACGAGTGTTCAATGTAATTCCAACGCCTGTGCGGGCTGTATATATGGACATCTAGCAACCCTAGACCCCCTTCCTCATTTTCAGCGTATCCGAGCTCCTACACAGCACTTATGACGAAACATTTTTTCTGACACAAGTTCTGCAAGCTCGACCACACACTACCCAAATGAAGCCGTGTCCAGACCCACTGTGCTGAGAACCACTTGAAAACCTGTTTTTAGGCTTTTTTTTTTTAACCTTGCTTTACTGCGGTTTTTGGAGTTTGGGCATCAAGTGGTGCGGCGGGTTTACACATGGCTTTAAAGATTGCCTTCTGCACGCAGACAAAATAGATCGGATGCCAGTTCTTCACTCTCGTTCACAATACAACTCGTTCACATGCATGTACGAATTCAGCATTATAGTAAACATCAATACATTTTTAAAATAATAATAAAAATAATAAGTAAAGCACCGCCACAGAAACTCAAAGACCAGATTTTTTGTAAACAGATTTCCGTAGTATTGAATGTCTCCCGTAGCTCCATAGTTTGTTGCAGCCGTCCATATAAACTATGGACAATCTATAGCAGTTGGCAACTCTGAACATACATAATATAAAATTTTTGATCACCAGGTGGACCTAAAATATTTTCTATTCATTAGAAATAATCGTATATTAGTTATTAATCTTTCAGCCATAACTCACATCAGGACCGTAACTATGATTTTTGTTCCCTCCCACAACTTTAAAATTCAACAATTTTATGATAGTTTTGTTTGTCTCCACCTAAAATTGCTGCCCGGGACAGTTAGTTGCCTGCCCCCTCTAGTTACGACCCTGACTCCCATCAAAACTTGTCTTAAAGATTATCCAACATTGAGATCAGCCTACATCAGTAAGTAAAAATTTCAGAACCAAAATTAAATGAATTTAAAGGTCCAGTATTCTCAGTGTTTAGACTAAATCAGTTCAGTAGAAAGATACCTAATAATTGTTTTCTTCTTTTATGTTCAGTTTGGCCATCCCATCATTAAAATGAACCTGTAATGAGGGTTTTCTCAAAGGCAACTACCCAAGTTAAAAAAATGGTCATACTTTTCTCTGTATCTGTATTACATATTAATCTTCCAAGCACAAGAAAAAGACTAGGCTACATCACGTTCGACGATACTATTCTTTTCTGGAAGAAGTGAAACGTGAAAGCAAACACGTTTGCAATAAACAATTGCTTTACTTTAAAAAAAAAGAGAAAGAATCATCTGATGTAATGTAGACAAGTCTCTTATCTCGCTGCTTGGAGGACTATACAATGTTTCTCCAGTAACATTATAATTTTTAATAAATTGTAACGTTTTCGGTTATAGGGTAACTACTTTAGTTAACATCAGTGTTTCTCAACCAGGATTTTGCTGAACCCTAAGTTTTCTCACAGATATCAATGGGGAATCTCAGAGAATTTTTTTTTTAGAGATTTTTGTTGCAGCACTATCACTTTCTGCACGTATCGGTTCTTTGGCAAGAACCTACAGTTCAAAAAAGATTTGGGGATTTTCTTTATATCACTGAGACTGAAAGTGACTACATCAATCCTTTGGTGTGTTGAGCACTTTTTCTAGTAGCACCGTGCTATGCAGTCATCTTGGCACTCTTTCTGTGACATCTCTGAATATCCTTTAATATAGCAGGAAAGTGTCTTATTGACCCGAGCTATTGGGCCCTATCTTACCTTTTCTCACAATACTTCATTTTGACTATGAATGACTTGATACTACATATAAGACTACTGAAGATGGACAAGATGTCACCACAATGAACAGAACTTTAACCACTACCCTAAAAGTTGATGCTTAAGAAGACCAGAGAGAATTTCAGATTAAGAATGACCCTAAATCAAAAGTGGAATATGCAGAACTTTGTAAGACAGTACGAAAGCAGATTACAGAAGATATCAGAAAGTTTAATTGCGATATCGTAAAGTTTAATTTTTACTACAGCATAAATGGAGTGGAAAAGGAGCTTTGTCCGTTAGTTTATGCCCCCAAAGCAGAATGTGCCAAAATCTGTGCCGTACGTGACAGAACAAATACCGCTACTGCAGAACAATTTGGAAGAATTTTAAGAAAAAGTGCAAAAAACACTCTAATATGTATGGTGATTTTTACCGCATAACATTTCCAGTCAGCCGAGGGCTCATCGCAGAACAGTACTAACCATTCTGCTTTGGGGGTTTATGCTTTTCTTTCCCAACTTTTCTCCGATATTTGAATTCAAATATCTCGGTAAATATTGAACTTAGAAACATGAAGCATTTTTTGATCTCAAAAAAGATACCCAAGGAGCATGGAAAGATGTAGGCTAGGCAGGCCAGGCCATGCCCACTGGCACATAGGCCTACTTAACTGAAAAAATAAAACAGATTCTATTCCACTTTCCACTTCCCACTTAATCGTTTACTAAACTGAACCCATGTAAGCGACCCTTAACATCTGCGTACATTCTAAAGCTCTAGGTAACTTAAAAAAAAAATTTAGTTAACTACACTTAATCACTAAACACATGTAAACGGCCTTAATTCAAAAATAAAACAGTAAAATTATACTGTGACGAACACGATAACAAGACTTTGGTCACACTAAGAAATGAAAATTCTGCTAAAATAGACAAGGATAGCATGTTGGCGTGGAAAACATCAGTTGCCAATGAAAAATTTTGAAAAACCAAAACACCAGAGTAATCAATTGGCAATAAAAAAAAATCACAGAATTTGATGCAACTTTAATAATAGAATCTTAGCCTGCCAAGGCAATCTGTAGGCGACAAAAAACCATACTCACCACAACATCGCTTATAGAATCTTATTTCTCCTAAAGGGTGCCGAGAAATATTTTCGGTGAAAAAAATTATTTTTAAAGTTAATAGGGCTACAATGACCCTACATCCATCAGCACGGCCCTCAGACTGGGAACTTTGACAGGCCAACCAATAGTGAATTTAGACACAAAATGACAAAAAATGATAGGATTTGGACCTCGGGGTGGGGGGGGGGGGCTAGTACCGTCAATCCTGCCCTTGTGAGAGCTGTAATTCCCAACCAACGTGTCACAGCGATTTGAGGTGCCATCGAAGTACCTCGAAATCGGGCGGGAATGCCGCAAAAAGTTTGAAAAGATGCCACCGATATAAAAATCTGAGAATACCCTGATGTAAATGATGCATACACTGAGCGGGGCCATGGTTAACATCTGTGAGGCTCGGGTATTTTATAGACCATGCGAGTTCAAAGATGTATTTAACATACCTCATTATTAGTGAGGAACTCCAACAACGGGAAAACGAGATGTCTGTCTAGGAATTCTCCGATTTTCGTAGTCAGATCCCACTGGGCCATCTTTTACAGCTAAATAATCGAGAATTTAGCGGTACAACAGCGATCACACAAACGTGTGGATTTTCGTGATGTTACCACTATGATGATAGTGATGATGCTGACTTGAACTACATACTTTCCTGACGAAATTTGAAAAGAAAATGAAAATTCTTCTCATGCAATTTTGCGAGAAATTTCGACTCATAATTTATTTTGATATCATAGTAATTTTGTTGATGTACACAATTTTGATCAATTTATTTATTTTTTTCTTGATAGTAAGTCAAAGCCGTCCTGATTTTTCCTTTATTTGTTTACATTTTAAGGCAAGGTGAATTACAGCTCACAGATACACGTGTTTAACAAACTGCAGTTTTTTTTCGATGACCGGATCTTCTCGTGATGCTCTTGACATGGGAAACAAGATGGCCTCTTTCTCCAGCTCTCTGAAATGTCCGATAGTTGTTGTTCTCGGGGCAACTGGTACTGGGAAATCAAAGTTAGCTATGCAGTTAGCCAGGACATTCAACGGCGAAATAATTAGCGCCGATTCAATGCAGGTAAGTCGGAGTAAACAGATCTAGTATCACCTATTGTTTTGCTTAAAAGCAATAGTAATAATATAATTGATTTGTCAATCAGTTCAATTAGATCATTTTTATCGCCCCACGGTCATTGTCTGCACACGAGGGCTAATTAGACCGGAACCTACAATTTATCGCCGATTTTATATATATACTCATCGAGAAGTTGATGCGCTAAACCCTTGATGTGGGACTCCCTGCGGTAGCACTCTTTTCCTGAGGTCATTTTGCCGTTTCTGTTGTACCCATGCATCAGGAAAGTTTTCTGACAAGGACGAACCGGGTATCGAACTCACGATACCTCTAAACATCCTTTGGTGGTGCTTTAGGCGAGTGTATTATCGACCTCCGACACTGCGCTCAGAGCTGATTTGTGCAATAGCAAGAACTAGAGATGTGAGGTGAGCATTGGCGTACGCAGAATTTTCTCGAGGGGGTTCAGATTTTTTCCCTTCTGAGGGGGTGGTTTACATTGTAATCTTGGCTCGGGGGGGGGGGGGAGGGTGGATTTGATCGTCAAAAGAACGATAATATACATAGGCGGAGATAGACTTGGAAGTCTGTGGGGGGGGGGGCATGATGATGATGTGAATTTATATATATACGTATATACATTAGATCAGTCGACTTCGCCTTTGACGCAGGGGGGGGGGGAGCTACAATACTCGCCTAAAGTACCAAAGGATGTTTAGAGGCGTTGCAAGTTCAATACCCGGTTCGTCCTTGTCAGAAAACTTTCCTGACACAGGTACAACAGAAATGGTGAAATGACCACAGAAACAGATTTCTACTGCAGGGAGCCCCCCATCAAGGGGTTAGTGCACCAACCTCTTGATGAGTATAAAAAAACAAGCCTGCTTTTCGGAATCAGCAATAAATTGTAGGTCCCGGTCTAATTAGCCCTCTTGTGCAAAAAATGAAAGTGGTGTGACAAAAATGGTCAATGATCAATTTTGTTTATATTATGAAATATAAATGAGTTTTCATTGCTTGAAACATTTACAACAAAGCAGTTTTTGGTATAATCACCCTCCCCCCTTCCCAAAATGACAACTTTTAATTTGAGTTTTGGTCATGATGGGAGATTTTAAAAAAGTTTGGTTATAAAGATTTTAGAAACCTTAAAACGTTATTTAAAATTAGATAAATTTTTAGAAATTAGTTCAAAGCAAGGTGTAAAACTCAAAGTTGATTGACAAAGGAAGCTATTCTTATACAATCGCCTTCATTCTAACAAGATACAAAACTATTGTTTTCTTCAATGTGCATACACTTAAAATCTGTATCACTCGTGTTTCTTTGCAAGTTGTGCATTTCAGCCATATATTGGTTTCATTTTCTTGCTTTTAAACTTTAATATGTCAGCTACAAATTTCAATATTCCCTGTTGTCTTGATGGGAAGAGACAGGGGTGAGGATCGAAAGACTATTATAAATTACCAGAAAATATTCTTATCGTAAAGTAATAAGAATTATTCTCAAGTTATTTATAGAGATTATTTATTATAATGCATGTTATTACAAATATTCTTGAGAGTAATTTCTGAGAGTAATAAGGACTACTATTAATAACTGAAGAATATTCTCATCGAGGAGAATACTCGAAAAAATTCCCTGGAAAGACTATTATAAATAACTTGAGAAGAATTCTTATCATTTTCGATAATAATATTCCCCAGTAATTTGTAAAAGTAGCCCATCCAGAGAATATTTTCAAGGATATTATATATATTTACATTAAAAATAACAGAATATTCTCACCAAGAATAAGAATATTCTTACAAGTTATTTATAATAATAGTCCTATCCTCGATAAGCATATTCTCAAAAATATTACTCTTGAGAATTTTACCTCTCTAGCAAGAACTTATAATGAACAGAATGCATGGTAAATGGTTATCATAAAGCAGAACAACTCTGTTTTTCTTTCCCACACAATTGGTTAAAAAATGTTCAATCATTCAATTTTTTTATTCTAGTCTGAAACAGGACCCCCCCCCCCCCTTTGAGCTAGAATCCTGCATTTTTGTTATCCAGCCATTATGAGGCATTAGAATAGAACTGTCTAATGTATATCACAAATTACGATAATTTTTTTCAGTGCACAAATCTCTCGGAAAAAGAAACTTGAATCTAGTTGACTGAAAGCAACATCAAAAACTGAAGAAAAGTGGTTTTTTTTCTCGTACATTTGCCTTCACTGTAGGGATGCCATTGCAAAAGCAGCTCCACACATGTATGGATCACAGTGAATACTATGGACTGATTGCGATATTAAGTATAAAAATGTTTGTCAACAAAAGGGGAGAAACACCTTCTAGCCTCTTTCCTACATACTATTACAGGATTACAGCTTGATAACGATAACTTACAAGGGGAAACTTTTGGTCAGAACTTAGCTTTAAAAATGCAAAAAAAGAAAAAATTTTGGAAAAAAATTGATAACATTATCCGAAACCCAGATAGCAAAAGTGATAACAATATCCAAATGATAACATTATCTGTGATTCTAATAAACGACATCGATTGTATCTGTGTTCATTATAAAGGAGTCCGACTGTATATGTTTTTATATGCACTGATATCATGATCATGGTGCCCCTGCTCAGTCCTTGAAGTCTGGAAAATATTCCATGATACACGCTATTGATTCCACGTATAATGATTATTCAAAGGATGACAGAATGTAAATTTAAATTCACTGCACCTTAGTGAAAAGTTTGTGCCCCACCATTTTATAATTTCATTATTTTTTATCATTTTTTTGCTGTGTATGGTGTCACTTTGTTAGTTCCATATTTGTTATATCCGTATACTTTGTTATATCCATATATCAATAAGCAGAATTCCAACGCTTTCTTTCTTTTTCATAGGTTTATAAAGGTCTTGACATAATAACAAATAAAGTCACGGTCGAAGAACAAAATGAAATTGTTCACCATTTTATAGGCATGGAAAATCCTTTGAAGCAATTCACAGTGATAGATTTTCAAAATAAAGCTCTGCCGATTGTATCCTTTGATGCTATTAAAGATTATTCAGGTTCAAAGATTCATCTCGTGTATAACAAATTCAAAACATTGAATAGAGATTGGAAGAGAAGTTTTCGGGACAAAAAGGCTATTGCAGTTCATTTTTCTGCAACATTTTTTCAAACACCACAGTTTGGCATCATTGTGGAGGTGTCTAAATTGTGTAACTAGATACTAAATGTGAAGATTAGTTTCTAGCCAGAAGTTGGAGATTTTTCAACAGCTGATCAACTAATGGTGCAGAGTGGGCTTATGCTTTGTCGGCTTGTCAGACTCTGTTTGTTCTGACTGGTCATAGTGAATATTAAGCATAACTGCACGCTGTGATTATTGATCGGTCCACTTGGACTTTGGCTAGAAACTAATCCCTGGATTTAATATGAAGTTAAGTAACTCAACAGCTGGTTTGGGGATGCATTGAAAAAAATGAATTCATTGCAACAGCCTTTTGCCCCAAAAACTTCTCTTCCAAAAATCTTTTGAAGCAATTTATAGTGGTAGATTGGTGACTGTGAAAAGCTTATAAATTAGTTGAATGGAGATTTTTGTGGTTTTTGTGTTGATGGTAATTGTCACTCTTATAATTCTTGTTTACCTTAACCTATTTCCAGATTAATAATTTACACAGAGAATCAAAATTACCTATAATAGTTGGTGGTACCAATTACTACATTGAATCATTGTTATGGGATGTTTTAATAAAACAAAATGTACGTATTTAGTCAAATTCAGTTATAACGACATCAGAGATTCCACAGAATTTTGTCGTTATGACTGAGGTTGATGTTTTTAAGACTTGTAAACAATATAATATGTAAATGTAAGAAATATAATCAGATGCAATAATATGTTATTCATGTAGCCTCCTTACTATGTAATATGCATTATTGATTATGGTAAAAAAAAATAAATGAAGCTTTGTTTTGATAAAATGATAAAAACATATGTGTAAACAAATACAGTTAGAAGAAGAAAATCGATTTTATGTAATTTTTAGTAACAAAAAACTACAAACACTCTCAGTATTAATGAGATTAATTAATTTATTGATGATATTAAATTTATCTTCCAAAGTGAGAATCTTTCTTTTCCCTCGTCCATTTCCCACTGAGTTTGAGTTGAATTGCACATTGACAGAATGGTGAAAGTTGTTGCATTCATGATTGTCAAAAAAGAAAACAAGCTGATTGGAAAAAAACAAAATTCATCAACATTTCCTCCCTACCTGGGTTGAGTCATGCAGCTTTGATGCAAAACACATTATTAGAACACAATTCCATTCAGGAAAACACTTCAGATAGATAGAGACAAGCATTCATTGGGGTCCTCAGACTGAAACAGCCCCTGCCGTATTCATTGAAGTCAGTGGACTTCTGAAGTCATTTTCGGACATTGCTTCAAACGAAATAAGAGCTTGAAAAAAAAAATAGTGAATGCAGATAAGAGATAACAATAGCAGATCCCGATCTAATACATACCATAGTTTGTCATAAATACTAAAAATAAAAGAAAGAGACCAGTGGCTTCTAGGAGCATTGCCAGTATTCCTTCGTAAAATGAATGGAAACTAAACAATGAGCACGTCTAGTATTAAACATGTAATAAATATCCTTTTTTCATAGTTATGTATGAATAGAACGGACAAATATTTTCTCCATGTTCTTTACTTTAATTCTATGGATTTCTCGGGAAAGAGTCATTAAAACGAAACATAAATGGTGAAAAATGTGTTATATCCAAGGTCATTGTTGTCGTCAAATTTACGTCAAAAGCAGGGTTCATTCACATATGGGAATCAGTTGTGGTATTAAAATAACTTTTTATATGGTCACACTGTCCTCAAAATCAATTCAGAATGTTATTTCCCTGTCTCTCCTGAGACCAACAAAAGAAATTCCTAGTTTTTAACGAAATTCCTTCAAAGTTTTTAAGACTTCAAAAAACTGAGAAAAGTTGGAAGAAAATAGGATAAATGAGGGTGAAAGACATTTTCCATTGTTTTCATGGTTTGACATGGTTTTTTCATGTTTGACATTTCCATTTGTTTTTTTTCATTTTTCCTCCATTTTTCAAATTCAAATATCTCAATGAATATTGCACTTAGAAATGTGGAATTTTTTTCCCTTTTTTCTTTTTTTTGTTGGCATCAAGAGAGACAACTTTCTAGAAATGATGCTTACTTCTTGCTTAAAACAATATCTCTGCTTATATATATATATTTTAATTTATTCCCAAGTATGTTTGTTAGATATTAATTCAAAAGTTCAATTCTTAAGAGCATTTTCCTTTTCCTCTAAAAGATTATTATCGATAGTTTACATCTCTGTTAGTACTATTGTGAATGATTATAATCTGAGTAGCCATTGAATACAGGTACCGATTTAAGTTTTTTGTACAGTTATATACTTTAGCTTGTAGAAAAATCAAATAAAATATAGCTTTCTTTTACTAATGTAATCAATTTACTATTAATTGGTTTTTTAAACTTATTCCAAAACAGGTAGCATTTTATTAGTTTTTTCTAGACATTCATTTGCAAGTTAAATCCTTCAGATGAAGTTATTTATTATTTTAGCCTTTCCGGAGAATATTCCCTTCAATGAGAATGCTCTCCAAGAGATTATTACCCAGAATTTTATATCTCTAGGTATAATAAATGTGTATATATGTATATACAGGGTGATCAGCGAATAAGCCCATATTTCAAAATTAAATATCTCTACAACAAAGGTCAATAGAATTATGCGGTAAACGGTACGTTTATTAGCAAAACTGTAAGAATGTTGTACGGAAATTTCGAAAATTTAGTTGTTTTTTTTAATTTTTTAAAATTTTTTCAAAAAAACTGGAGATTTTGGGGTTCCGAAAATCCTCATTTGTGTGAAGAGAAACCACTGCATTCGCCTAAAGTTACTGCATGGGCTGCGGTATGCAGCATGTGTGCTGACAAATTGTTCCAAAATTGTAATGTAACGTTCAGTAGTAATCGTTTCTTGCACGAAGAAGGGGCCGATAATGCCACTGGCGCATACCGCAGCCCATGCAGTAACTTTAGGCGAATGCAGTGGTTTCTCTTCACACAAATGAGGATTTTCAGAACCCCAAAATCTCCAGTTTTTTTTTGTTTTTTTTTTTCATTTTTAAAAATTTTTTAAAAAAACTAAATTTTCGAAATTTCTGTACAACATTCTTACAGTTTTGCTAATAAACGTACCGTTTACAGCATAATTCTATTGATCTTTGTTGTAGAGATATTTAATTTTGAAATAAGGGCTTATTCGCTGATCACCCTGTATACATGTAGTAAACCCTTCTCTAATGGCTACCTCCGAGCAACGGCCACTTTGGACATGAATTCGAGAAAAAAATACTTGTATCTCTATGAGAAAAATAATTTTCAAGCTGATTTTAAAGGGAGTTTTCCCGCTTCCCGAACTTTATGGGGGGGGGGAAGATTATGTATATGCTTTCTTGTTTCTTGAGAGATAATAAAGAGGGCAATAGAAGAGACTTGTTGTCAGCACTCTGAATGACTAGAGGGATATATCTCTTCTACTGTGAGCTTGCATATATACAAATTCTTCAACATTGTTTTGTTCTTATCGCCCCAACTCAAGTTGACCCATACGTTCTATACTAAACCCATAGCTTCTACCGCCCCTCGGATCATTCCATCACCCCCCCCCCCCAGCAGGCGGTATTGCCCACTTTGAGAAACACTGGTCTAATTGAAGGTCCAATATGAACAAAGAACTATTTGGGGTTGCTGGTACACCGTCTTGGTCCATATTAGTTTTTCCCGCTTGTTGTGTACAACCTGAGCACTGCAAGCCTAAATTTTAGAATGTCATAATAGTGCTGTAGATCGGTTAATGTTGTTATAATATTATCAAAATATAACCATATATTTTAATATAACCAGTTATATAACTACTGTAATCAGTTACAGAATGGATTGTCATTTCACATGCTTTGTACATGCATCACAAATTGTAGTTGTTATTTTACCAAAAATAAAACTACCTCTCCCAATAATGGCCACCTCCCAATAGCGGCCACATTGGGATTTTTCACAATAACGTTGTGATTTTTCTGTTTGCCGTTTCTTCTCTTCTTCATAACATCAAGTATGTTGGAATATGATGACAAGGCTTTCTCTACCAATTTTTCTACATGTGAAGAATGTAAAATAGAGGGATGTGTGTTATGAAAATAACCTATTGCTGATTTGAGCTTGCGAAGCCCTTCCGCTATGTTACTTGTGGTGAACTTGTCTTCTACTTCTTTATCTTGATCTTCTTCATCTCGTACCGCTTCAGTTTCAGCTGCATTAATTCCCCGTCTGCCAATCCAGCATCAAAAGAACTTTGAATAGCATGTATTCACTCTCAAGGTACCTCCTGACTCCCGGAATGAAACACAGTTTAAACCAATCCAGGAAAAGTTTTTTCATAGTTCAAGCCTTTTTATTGTTCGTCCAAAATACTGGGAGCTTTGGCTTATCCTTCCCTACAATGCTCACGGATTTGTAGATTTGAAAATGACGTTAAGCTTTATCATGTATCCATACACATTTGCGCAAAACAACATAGTAAGTATCTCTACTTGCCTTAAAACCAGGAGCTCACTTTTCTTCTCTTGCTTAACTTCTTTATGGCATTTTCTTCCAAAATAGTGTAGTTTCGTCAGCGTTAATCACCTGCTGAGGTGCATAACCCTTCTATAATTTTCTACAAAGTCTTTGGAAATTTTCTAGCTGCCTCCTAGTCGGCAGAGGCTTGATCGCCAGTGATTTTTACATTGCTTGATCCGAATCGTTTCTTAAACCTATGAGATCAACTTTTACTTGCATAAAATTCTGATAAAATAGACATTTCACCAGCCCATTCCTTATGGAAGATAATTTTTTTTGCTTTTTCTGTTATAATATTACAATCAATTGGAATACCTTTTTGTAGCAGTCTTGTACCCACGAGAAACAGCATTTTCTGTATGAAAAACACACACCGTAGATTCGTTGATTCCGTAATGGCAGACAACAGCAGGTATTGACTTATTTTCGCCAAGTATAGTCAATGTATCCAATTTTTCTTGTCAAGTTTTCACTTTTATTAGCCTTTTCGAAGCATTATCAGTAGCACTAGAAGAACGAGCCATCCTAAACAAGCACAACACAAATTTTGTAAACGAAACACGTGAATGACGATTGCTGAGTGTTGTCAAAAAACAAATCTTATATATAAATGTGAAAGTATGTATGTATGCTCTTTATACAAATCTACAGTTTTAGACCGATCGTCGCCAGATTTTGCATATATACCAAACTGGTCCGGGATTGAACCGTAGGCTACTTTAAAAGTTCGTCAGAGCTGGGCAAATGCCCGAAATGGGCGAAAAACTGTCGGGCAACAATAGTTTTGGGGCCTCAACAATTACTTTCGGAACGTTTACTTTGGTTACCGTGGTTTCCAACAATGCGTTTCAGACGTGAATATATGACTTTACAATGGTTTGTCACACCTTTAATTCTGTTATTATAACAGTTTATTCTTTTATAACGGTTTGTCACTTTTCCAATTTAATTACAGAAAACCCGGGAATCAACCGCCCATCGTATAGGTATAGTTTCAATTTAAAAAAATGCGTAAAAGGCGTTTGAATAATATTCGCTCACAAGCTGGACGTATGACGTCGCTAACAACAGAGAACAACAACTACGCTGATAAAACTGGGAATAAAAATGTTCAACGCCAACTGATGAACTCAATGCTTGCCTCAAATCATCAACACTCTGGCAGGAAGTTAAAAAATTATCATTATCCACCAACATGCGAGTTCAACTGCAAAATGACTCAGCACTGCTATCATTTTCACATCAGTTGACCAACCAGTAGACACAAGCACTGGACCGATTACGTTCCCAAATGGATTTTGCCAGTTGTTAAACTCAGTTCAAGAACTTGCAGACAAAGTCTTCCCAAGCATTCAACAAAATAACCAAAACCATGAGTGGCTTTCTGAGAGCGATTCTGGCACCGAAAAATGACAGTGTGAACAAGATCAACGAAAAAATCCTAAAAATTATTCCAGGAGACTCCACATCTTACAAATCGGTTGACACTGTCACAGACACAGCGCAGACATTTAGTTCTGTATCCTGCAGAATTTCTGAACTCCTTTGGATATTCCGGGTGTGCCACCACACAATTTGACCCTCAAAGTCGGAGCACCTATAATGCTTTTAAGAAATTTGGACACACCGAGACTCTGCAATGGCACCAGACTCTGCGTGAAGAAATTGCACACTTACATCATTGAAGCAACGATTCTAACTGGATGTGACAAAGAAAAAGAAGTCTTCATTCCACGTATCCCAATTATCACTGAAGAAATGCCATTCACTTTCAAGCGATTACAGTTCCCGATTCGTTTAGCTTTTGCCATGACAATCAACAAAGCGCAAGGCCAGTCGTTAGCAGTGGCAGGTATCAGCTTACTTGAGCCCTGTTTTACACACGGACACCTTTTCGTCGTCTGTTGGTAATCCTAAAAGTTTGTGCATCTACACACCAGATGGGAAAACAAAAAATATTGTGTATCCACAAGCGATTGCCTGAAGATTTTAATTAAAATATTTAAAAATAAAAGTAATTTTTTCTTACTTGATGCAGAAATTCTTTTGATTAAGAAATAATTAATAAGCTATGCTTACATACATTTTTTACGAGGCGGGCAACGTCACCGGGTATCAGCTAGTTTTCAATAAAGGAAAAAAAACCGCAAATATTGGGGGCTGAATATATAGTTTCTAAAAAAATAAATTTTTCATAATATACATTTTTCTATATATATATATCAAGCTAATGATTACAAACATTTTTGTGTATTAAGTTACTAAAAATGTTATTTACTTCATCCTTATTGGGTATAAAATTTTAGACTACAAACTTCTGCCTTATTTCAGGCTGATAGCAGTGATGCTCTTTTGTTGGATAAGGAAGGAAGTGAATCAAGTTCTAGTCTTTCCTCTAATGAAGAGAATCAGTCGGCTCACTTATCACAGACTGAAGATGTGGACCTGAATGAATTAACGACGAATATATTACAAAATGTGATAACACAAGATTCTCACAAAAACATTCCTAGCCAATTGCTTCATAAGGTTCTATCCGAAGTTGACCCAAGTATGGCTAACACTTTGCATCCTAACGACAAAAGAAAAATCCTGAGGTAAGGTTATTTTATGTTCACTGATTCATTCACCAAAGTTGAGAATTTACTTTTCAACAGTCATTCTAATCATTATATCTCAGTTATTGATAAATTTGATGTGAAAACCTTATTATTGCCAAGCTATCCACCAACTTTAATTTTCCCATGTAAATTTTAATTTAAATGAACTCAGATGAATGTTAATAAAGTAATTTTCCTAACATTCAACTACAATACAATCTAGAACTACTTTCCAAATAGGAAAAAAAAAAGAAATTTGATCTGAATATATAATTAAATACGAACTTGAAAAAATGTTTTGCATCCACAATGGAAGATCAAAAGTATGCTATGAATACAAGATCTAATCAACTGCATTATTTCTTTAGTTTTCCTTAAATATTTCAAGCATAACTCAAAACCAGAATCACATATTTATTATTTCCTCTAGCATAGTGATGGCACAATTTTCATGAAAATTTGTCACTATGAATATTTCACAACATTTATTTTATTTATTATCTTCTTTTCAGGAGTTTACAAGTCTATCAGCAGCATAAATGCAGACATACCGAATTAATACAACAGCAAAAATCACAAATAGGCGGATCGTCATTAGGAGGACCTCTTCGCTACAAAAATTCTGTTATGCTGTGGATGGATTGCGATAAATCAGGTAAAAAAAGAATACGAGTAAGAGAGCAAGAGTATTTCTGTGCTTGGTATTCTAAATATATGATCAGTGCTTCAGCAGTACCATTAAACTTATTGTTTGTGAAATTATTTTTATAAATGATTTCTGCTATATATTTACATCATCCATTTGAAATAAGTACAGAAATTAAGTTGAAAATTTCTTTGTCCTTTTTTTAAAAGTACATTTTATAAAAAAAAATTATATTATGGAGGGAAAGGTTGCTTGTGTGATAATTTGATAAATTTGAACACCCTTCTCAATTAATTTGGAGAATCATATTCCGTATTTTTTTCATGAGACCCAACTAGAATATTACAAACTATTCTGTTCAACCAACCTTAGAGAATAAATTCATTACATAAAGAATTCTGAACTAAAATAATAATTTATAAACAATCAAATATATGCATAGTTATACTTTCTGTCATTATTATTAGTTTTACACAAGAGATTAGATGATCGTGTGGAGCAGATGATTAAAGCTGGCTTGATCGAAGAACTGCTTGGTTTTCATAAAATGTACAATGAAAGCAGAGTAAATTCTGAGAGGTACGAGATTTCAAATTGATATAGAATTTTGTATTTCATTTTGATAGAGCATGAACTTAATGTTGTTTTCTCATGTCCATATTTCTTATTTTAATTCTATATTAACTCTTTAAGTGGCAATAAAAAAAAAAAAATTCCATATATTTTTTTTAATGAAGTAAGCTTTCTTCCGATTTTCAGCAAGTGCAAACTCAAGAGTATACGGAAAAGTTTTCTATTGAGAAATAAACTTTACAAAATATTTGAGCTTGTCAGTGCTCAAATAAGAGGCTTTTATGAAAATGAAATATCTTGTCAATGCCACTTAAAGGGTTAATGTTGAGATATTTACTGTAAAGTTTCCTTCACCCTCATTCCTCTTCTGGAACTCAGTTGTGGCGGCCTGCTGTAGCAATGCCGCTGTGGTGGTTGAGTGGTCATAATGACGGACTCGCATCGCGAGGATCCAGGTTCGAACCCCACCGTCACCGCAGTGGTGGTCAACTGAAGTTGGTTTTCTGTGGTTCCCAACTTCGAGGCGCAAATGCAAGCTGATTGAAAAGTCTTGCCGCAGAGAGCAACAGGCCTACAACGATAATTTATTCAATCATTACACTTCACTCATTGTTAGAAAAACTGGTGGCACATGGCAGCATTACACAGAAACATGCTTCACGTCAGGTTTCACTACACGTACATTCCCGCATGGACCAATCATTAGAGGTTCCGCAGAGGGATGTGGACGAGGTGCATGTGTGGTTTAGTGGTAGCAGTGAGAGAAAATAGAAAATTAGGTCTTGTGTGTTTTCCTGTCAGAGCAGTTACTAGTAAGTTGCTGTAGAGTGGTCCTCGAGTTGTGTTTCTGTGCACATTATGTTAATTTCTGTTTTACATTAAATAGTTATTTTATTGTCAAATGATTAGTTCATGCTTTCAAACAATATCTGTGCATAGATTCTCAACAATTAATTCGATTTTTTCCTAAAAACCAACAAAAGAAAAATAAAGCCTTAAGCTTTTGCTAAAAAACTAATTGAATTGGTGAGAAGAAGAATGGTACTAGTTCAAAATTCTCAATTGAAGATAATCAAGTTTCAAAATTTTGCAGGCTAATTTAAATAATATCTTTTGACTTTGAAAGCCAGCTAACTTTATGGCTGCTTCCACACAGTCCCCAATGACCTGTTAATGCAATCAATAGGTCATTACAAATAGTTTGTGCAAGTACTGCTCAGACCCTCAAGTAGGTTTTCGTAAGTTAGGAAATAACAAACTTCACACTCTGTCTGAAAAGTTATTCTTATCGAACAAAAAGTAGTGTAGAATATAGAGCAATAATAAAAGTAATGATTTTAAATAGCAGACATAATTAAATTTTGTGTATGAATCACTCGTTTTTGCCTATTCACCTCCTGATTTACTGAATTTTGCATCATTTTAATTTTGTATTTTAATGTAGTAAAATTTACGAAGAAGGAATTTTCCAATCCATTGGTTTCAAAGAATTTCATGATTATTTACTCTTGTCATCCGAAGAAAGAAATACAAAAAAAGGAGTTAAAATGCTTCAGAAAGGTACTAAAGTCCAGTCTTTCACCCAATTATATTAATGAAAACACAAAAATATTATTAATGAATGTTTTTATAAGCTATTTCTGATGTATGTAGGCTGTTCTGAGAGTTCGTGGACAGGCAACACTATACTGATTCTGGGATTGATATTAGTGAAGATAGTCTATTGCATGCTTTGTTTAGCGGCTTCATTAAGAATTGGACACATTTGCCCGTTATGGCTGTTGTGTTTGTATTTGAGAGTAAAGTCAACATGTTTATTATCTTTTTTTGAGGGCTATAAAAATTAAATTGCAGTGTGTATAAAATTCTGCAGAGCACTGTGTAGGACGTGCAGTCTGATTCAATGTTGCTGGTCTTTTCTCCTTGCAAATACAGTAGATGCTGGTTGCAACAACTGTTCCATTATAACAGGTCCCAAATTTTTTCTATTTCTCCATGTTATTTTTTTTATCCAATATAACGACCAGTAAATATCATTCAATCCTTTACAGCGACCAAACTCAGCTAAGTCTTGTTTTTTTTGTTTTTAAATGGACAAAATCCATCATTGTGTTTGACCTTGACGTTTGGAAAAAAAGATAAAGCATTGTCATTTCTGCAGAAATCTCTGGTTAAATAGTCTTTACTGGAAATGGGGCGAACCATAGCAAGGCGGCTGGGTGATGTTGATGTTTCTTCCCCCACCCTTTGCTTACCATTCTGTTTTATTTTCTCGCATGAAGAATAGTTATAACGAGCATTGACTGTATCAAGACATCACAAGAATTCTTCAACAAAACAGTCACTGCTAGGGAATCTCGGATTAGTTTTTTTTTTTTTTTTTAAAAACAAATATCATTATGGATATATGTGGCCCATTGTTTTTACCTGAAGCCATAGGCAGAGATAGACTTGAATGGCGGGGGAGGGGAGACATGCTTATGATGATGTAATGGTTGGGGGTAAGATGTCAATTCATATATGTGGCTTCCCAGAATAGTTTTGTGAATATTTTCCTATATAAAAGAACCACTTCAGAGCACAAATAGACATAAAAATAAACATCTCCAGCTCACTGCGACACCCCTGACAAAGATTTGCGATGCCCCATGTAACAGTAATTCATACTTTGAGAAACACTTATAAAGGGTACTGTTATATAGGATTTTCACTATATTATTTAATTTGTAATTTTTTTTAAACCGAAAGAATTCTTTATGTTGTGAAAAACTTAAGGGTTTCTCCCAGAATTTTGAAAGTTCCGTGATTTTAGAATTGCTAGTTTAAATTATGGATGCTTATTATCATCATCATGAAGAAATTTGGTTGTGATTGTGCGATTTCATGCTTCGATCTTAAAAAGCACAGATTTATATTTTAATGTGTGCCTTTTTATTTATTTTAAGGAATAGAAAATATGAAAACCACCACAAAACAGTATGCACGAAAACAAGTAAGATGGATCACCAACAGATTCTTGAGAAGTAAGTAATCATGTTTTTGATCCTCAATGTCTAATTTTGCTGTTTTGAAGCAACCTTGAAAAATCATTAAAATATGCATTAGAAGCAGAGTAACCGTCTTTCAGCATAAGCATAAACTTGCATCTGACCCGTGGACAGCTCCTCCTCAATATTTGCTATCATTCACGTAATACCAATAGAAATATTGGGTTCCAGTTGCACCCATCAGTTCTGTGGGGTTTGGACATATCCTATACCAATAATGCCGGTTTCTCGAACGCTGCTGCAAAAATGACTACTGATTGCGGGGGTTGATATTTTCTCATAAAAAACTGACCAGAGTATAAGCCGGACCCCCCCCCCCCCACTTGGGAAACGAATTCTTCCACAAAAAAACACGGCTTATACACGAGTATATACGGTAATTTTCATCACATCTGCATCATAATTATTGTTTTAGCTCTTCACTCGTGATCATTCAGCAAAAATATGTAATGACGTTTCATATCCCAAAGTTATGATTATCAATCGGAGGGCTCAAAAGCCAGTCAATGTAAGTCAATTTTCTGTAATTTTCGTGTAAATTTTGGCATATTTTTTTTAGTATATTTAGATCAACTTTTAATGTAAAATCCTCAATGAATGAATGAACGCCAGAACTACCTTATCCTGTTGCAGAGATAGCCCAGCTTCGTGGCAGAGTCTGGAACACTTTATAATGTAAAGCCCTCGGTAATAATACTCAGTAAAATCTGGATCTCTCACTGTGAAACTTTGTTTTACAAGACACAAGGGTACAGAAATTTATTTAAATGTGGAAACATAAATCACTTTAGTGGTATAGCATTATTTTTTTCTGAAAGTATAATTTTTAATAAGTTGCATTTAAATGGGATGACTTGTTTATTCGTTGTTGGTTGATTGCACTTATAGGGAAATTATAAACTTATTACAAGATATACGGAAGACTGGATGTTGTGAAGATATTTATTATTTGAGATGTTAATTTTTTAAGGAAGGAAAAAACTCATCTCTGCCTCTACCGGGAGTCGAACCCGGGTCCCTCGATTGCCGGACGAGTGCTCTGACCACTAAGCTACAGAGGAGATAGAGATTTTCCTTCGCTAGAGCGTATATTCGACTCCCGGTAGAGGCAGAGATGAGTTTTTTCCTTCCTTAAAAAATTAACATCTCAAATAATAAATATCTTCACAACATCCAGTCTTCCGTATATCTTGTATTAACAAGTGGAGAGCGACATTCATGTCATATAAACTTATTAAGTATTTACAGGTACCACATGTATTCTATTGATACACATTATACATTCATAAACAAAATTAATTATTTGCTTGAATACAAGCGAGATAAAGATATGTATTTGATTATTGACTTGAATATTGTTATTTCGAGATGTGAAGACAAATATTTTTTATGTGAATTTGATGTCAAGATCTGGATTTCAATCGGTAACCAATTCTCCAACTAGAGAAATGTCATGATCATAAAATGGCTTTATTTTTATTTAGAAACAGATCATGACAGCAATGACTTAAATTGTGAGACATGATGCTCTACCTATCGATAAAAATAAATTAATTGATCTTGTAAAAATGGTTTTGTAGGATACTGTTTACAGCTGTGAACTTGGGAATGAATACTTTCTTAGATTTAATTAGGAATTGTGTTGGTGCTTCCACTCGAGTAAAATATAATAAAATAAGAAAATTCTGGATTATATATACAAAGGAAATTTATGAAAAAACAAATTAAGCATATATTATTCCAAGAAATTAAAAAGAAACCGTTTGATATTGAGTGCAAAAAAATTTCATAAATATATGAAAATGAGATAAAACAAGTTAAAAATGATTATTATAATGCAGCATTTATTCAAGCTAACGGTGACTGAAAATCTCAATGGAATTTAATTAAGAAATTAATTGGATAAATGTAACACAGCATTGACACAATTTTTACTGAAACAACTGGTAAAATAATGAATACAATAGATATTGCTCAATGTTTCAATGACATTTTTTCTAATTTTTGTACAGATGTAGTTCTTAGTAATTGTAATTCAACTGTTCAAATTTACATTTTTTTAGAAAACTTTTTATATATGAAGTATATAAAAAGGTCATGAAGTATTGAGTATTATGAATTCCTTACATTCCAAAAGGTCATGAAGTATTGAGTATTATGAATTCCTTACATTCCAAAAAATCATCAGGATTCTGTAACATTGAAATGCATATATAAGTGATTTTTATTGTTTATTTTTAACCTTATCCTCCTTACCGGACGAATTAAGATCTGAAATGATTTTCTAAATTTTTTTTTTCTGTTCTGATCCTTTAGTTTAGAGATATCAACCATAAAATTCATGAAAAAAAATTTTCTTGTATGTTTTCTGGACTTGCTCATGTCCATAGAAACATTAAAATAAAAAAAAAATTGAATTTATGAAATAAAAGAATGCTGAAATGAATGAAACTTTTGTTTTGTAAATTAAGTTTGGAATCTCATGCATTCAAGAAAAAAAAAAGTGCTTTCATGTAAGAAAAATATTTTTTTGTAATTAATAGAACCGATGTTCCCAATTGGGAACATTGGCCATTAAAAGGTTAATTCAAGTTTTATCACTGGTGAATTTCCAGAGTGCTTGAAACTTGCAATCGTTTTTCCAATATACAAAAAAAGGAGACAAAAAGCATGTTAATAATTACAGATGTAACAGGCAAGCTGTTAACAATGATGTACAGTAATACTTTTATCCACGAGACACATGAAATTTAAGTTGTATCGAGAGACGAAGACATTCTCGAGGAGTTCAATTTTAACCTTCATGAAGGGTTGTGTGTTTTGCATGTTAATGCAGAATAAAGGAATGCTCCACGTTCGCTGCTTCGTATACACCTCACCAACCGTCACACAGACTGTTTTCTTTATTGTCTTCCCAAAGATCATAGAAAAAAATAGTTAAATTCAGAATAACTTTCTTGACAGCATTGATTTTTTTAGTGAGAATCAATTTGGATTCAGAAAGACAAAAAGTGCAGAGGACGCTCTTGTTAATTTTGTTTCAAATGTGTATATAGTAGATAATAATTGCAAAGTTACATTATTTTTAGATATCAGCAAAGATGTTGACATTCTGAATCATAGTATTCTTCTAACCAAACTTGAACATGCAGGAATTCAGGTTTTGCCACTTGAATTTTTCAAAACATATCTCACTAACGGAGTTAAAAGTGTGAAAGTAAATTCCTTTTTGAGTTCTAAAAGACAAATTACACCTGGTGTACCTCAAGGATCAGTACTTGGACCTATTTTATTCCTAATATACATAACGTTCCACTAACTGTGCAACTTTATATAACTGTATGACTTGTGTAACTTTAATATGAAAGGTAAAATCACACTGCTTTTGCTGAGAGATTTAGCTCTTTATTACTCTGAAAGCTCTTCAACTAACTTGAGGAATAACATGCAGAATGATCTTAACTCAATAAATATCTAGTTTAAGAATCATAAAATTAAATGTAGATAAACTAAATTTATGTTATTTGGTTCTGGTACTTTCAATGATTTTAGTGTCCTAAAATACCATAGTATGACAGATGGCTGTATTTCGGATTGTATGTGCACAGTGGTCAATAAAGTAGACACCTTTAAGTATTTGAGGATTTTTTTAGATTCAAAACCTATCCTGGAAAACACATATTAATTAATCGAGTCTAGAATTGAATCGCAATATTAGGAAATTTTATTAGGAATAAATGTTCCCAATTCATTTTAAAACTGTTTTATTTTGTGTTAGTAGATTCTAGAGATTAAATTATGGGATTACATGTTGGGGGGAACATACTTCAGCAATCTTTCAACACTTTTTCTCACACAGAAGTTTTTCATCTGTATCATTCTGAGTAAAAATAAACTCGCCACATTTCAACAGGGTTCATACAGTGCTTAAAAAGTTATTAATTTTCATTTCCTTTTTAAGGGCCCTTAAAAACTCCTTAAAATCCTTCCAGCTGTTTCTAAAAAAAGTTTACTTCTCCCCCACCCTGAAATATTTCCTGCTAAGGTTGATGATGAGTAGTACTTGATGCTAAAAAAAGTCCCTGGGAAAAAGAAAACAAGGCGTTCGGTGGGGGGAGATTTCTTTATAGGGATTTCAAGGCTAGAATTGAATAGCAGTGTTTCTCAGCACCACCCTGTAGTGGGTGGGACAGCTCTGCGGACGACCAGCTCAGCTAAGAGATTGTAGCCCCTGACCAATCAGGTGCCGTTAAAGGCCACACCCTCTTCTGATATGCTCAGAAAAATGGGAAAAGACGATTGTTGCGCTGTCAAAAAAAATTGACAATGAAATTAAAATAAAGAAGTTAGCTAAGTTGTAACTGTCATTCCTGCCAGATGCCAAAAAATGATGCAGTGGTGGGAACTCTGCGCCAAAATTAACATCTTGCTCCTATAGTGTATTTTCGTATTTTTCTGCTTCAAATAGCACTTGTTTTCTTTTTTTTTTTGGAAACTCCTCAAAATACTTTTATACCTGCCTTATATGTACCTTAGGCCGAGTTTGATAAAATCCCTTTTACAAAACTTGAAAAATCCAACCAATATAAAGCTCATAGATTACATTTGTGCAAATGCAACCGCTAATCTTATTGGTTGAATTTTTGAAATTTTAAAAACTTATAATGTAATCCCTGCCTTAGAGCAGTGTTTCTCAACCACCAGTCCTTGATATCATTCATACCGCGCCGCGAGTGATTAGCCGTTTCATTTTCTTAGAGAGATTTTCGGAAAAGGGCATAAAAAAGTTTTGTTTTCGTGTGCCATGACACGATTCTTTCCCAGGGAGCATGTTTTATTCCTTCGTACTTCAGCAACACCCCTTCCATAGTCGCACTTAGAATTATCCAGGAAAATAATTTAGAAGAATAATTTTACTCCTCTCCAAAATTTTAAAAGGTATTTAAAAAAGAAATTTTTATATTAATATTTTTAAAAATGTTTTTTTTTTAAGCGGAATTTAATCTTATGAAAAAAAAAAGTTACTTAAAATTTGAAAGAGTATTTTCCGTCCTCTACAAAATTTGGAGGATTGAAATTGAATTCAGATCCGTATTGGATTTTCCCAGCAAGTTCCCGCTGTCAATTTTGTCCCCGAAAATCAGATTGTGGTAACCGTAGCTCCTTATTCAAATTATCAGCACCTCATCCGGCTTTTCATCGTAAAACCCGATCATATCTTTAATCCTACAGGTGAAGATGGTTTACTCATCCAGTGTTTCTCAACAACCGACCGCGGTTTCTGTTTTCAAAAAAAAAGAAAAGAAAAAAGTCGCCACTGCAAGCAGCAGAAATTACTATGGTCGATCGTCATTGCGTCAAATCACGATGTTTCATGGAAAAATCATTTCATTTCATGAATAAAAGCTAGTCCGCCAAATTATGAGTTAATATTTAAATTCCACCAAATAACAAGTGTTAAATTGCCAAACATCGTGTTGAATGTCCTGAAATTTGCTCTCATTTTGCAACAATTTCTTTCTGAGTATAACTGAAAAACAAGAAGAAGAATTGAAAAACTTAATTTTAAAGAATTTGTATGTGTTGATCCATTTTAAAAGAGGTGAATAAAGAGTTGCTGCAAATATATATGTAAATAATTTTGTAAGAAAAATCTTTGTCAGCTGCGGTTTTTTATTTTGAATAATTGGGGGAGGGGAATGAATATCACTTTTAGAATTTTTATAAGTTATGTGATGCTGTTACGAGTTATATTTTTGACCGAAACTTGAAGCTTTTAGAACACTTTGGTGACGACAGAAAGCATGTATGTGGATTGATTATTTTATGAATTCTTATCAAAAGTTGTAATTTTTGAGAAGAGGGAAAATTTGTTTGGCAAATAAAATAAATGTGCATATGTTCCCCACCTTTTTTTTTTTTGCTGTAAAACTTGTAAGTTATGAAGTTTGCCATGACTGCTTGAAACTCCTTAAAAACTCCTTAATTTTTATTTAGGAAATTTTGTATGAACCCTGTTCAATCGTTTAAAAGTGTTTTATAAAAGAAGTTACTATTTCAATCTGAAATTACATAAATCTGGAATACAATTTAGACATCAGACTATACCTGGTTTTCAACTCATGAAAATTTAAATTATCTATTTGCCATTGTAATGTAATCTTGCATACACCGTTAAGTGGCGATTTTTTTTGTCTATCTACTCCATTCCTGTTACCACTTATTTCCTAGTATTATGCAAATTATGTTTATATACTTATAAACTGAAGAGCCAAAAAAACTGGTACAGGCATGCGTATGCAAATAAAGAGATATGGAACCAGTCAGAGTACGGCGCTGAGGTCGGCAACGCCTATATAAAACAACAAGTGTCTGGCATAGTTGTTAGATCGGTTACTGCTGCTACAATGGCAGGTTATCGATATTTAAGTGAGTTTGAACATGGTGTTATAGTCGGCGCACGAGAGATGGGACATAGCATCTCCGAAGTAGCGGTGAAATTTGGATTTTCACGTACGACCATTTCATGAGTGTACCGTGAATATCGGGAATCCGGTAAATCTACGACATCGCTGCGGCCGGAGAACGATCATGCAAGAACGGGACCAACGACGACTGACGAGAATCATTAAATGTGACAGACGTGCAACCCTTCCAATGCTGGGCCATCAACAAGTGTCAGCGTGCGAACCATTCAACAAAACATCATCGATATGGGCTTTCGGAGCCGAAGGCCCGCTCATGTACCCTTGATGACTGCACAACACAAAGCTTTACGCCTCGCCTGCACAACACCGATATTGGACTGTTGAGGACTGGAAACACGCGACGAGTCTCGGTTCCAATTGCTTCGAGCTGATGGACGTGTACGGGTATGGAGACAACCTCATGGACCCTACATGTCAACAGGGGGACTGTTCAAGCTGGTGGAGGCTCTGTGATGGTATGGGGCGTGTGCAGTTGGCATGATATGGGACCCCTGATACGACTCTGACAGGTGACAGGTACGTAAGCATCCTGACCCATTCATGTCCATTGTGCATTCCGACGGACTTGGACAATTTCAGCAGGACAATGCGACACCCCACACGTCCAGAATTGCTACAAAGTGGCTCCAGGAACACTCTTCTGACTTTAGACACTTCCGATGGCCACCTAAATCCCCAGACATGAACATTATTGAACATATCTGGGATGCCTTGCAATGTGCTATTCAGAAGAGATCTCCACCCCCCCCTCTTACTCCTACGGATTTATGGACAGCCCTGCAGGATTCATGGTGTCAATTACCTCCAGCACTACTTCAGACATTCGTCGAGTCCATGCCACGGCGTGTTGCAGCACTTCTGCGGGCTCGCGGGGGCCCTACACGATATTAGGCAGGTGTACCAGTTTTTTTGGCTCTTCAGTGTGTGTATATATATAAATAAAGATTTTTTTCTTTCGAAATAATTTTTTTAAAAATATTTTTTGCATTAAAATAATTTTTTTTCGTCTGGGGTCACCAGTCCCCCCTTCCGCGTATATTTCTGATCCCACCGATATGCATTAGGAGGTAGGAGCCAGTGCTGACGAAATTTAGCTGACAGGGAGGTCAGAGTTTTGCGGGGGGGGGGGGGGATGTCAAAAATGGCAAAAAATTCTGCTGACGTAATACTTGAATGGCCCCTATGAATTTAGAATCCTTCATATATATTTTTATCGATTCAAATATTTTATTGTGACCACACTCTCGAGTAATTCAGTAAGCATAGTGTTGCTAGCCATGCCACGTCGTGTTGCGGCACTTCTGCGGGCTCGCGGGGACCCTACACGATATTAGGCAGGTGACCAGTTTTTTTTGGCTCTTCAGTGTATATGTATGTATATATATGATTCTTTTTTCTATTATTATTTGTACCGACGAACATGCATCAATTATTGTTTTTGTGGGCTCACAAGCTTGCTTAGCCCTAAATGTTTTGTGTCTATGTTTCAATTGACTAAATAAAATTATCTTCAAGATCTTTTTTACCACATTTTTAATGTTTATTGACTTACACTGATCAGATCTGTTCCGAGTCCCTCAATTAAAGTTGCATTAATATTCAAATTTACTCTGTGTACAATTTTTAAGTTAATTGATAAACATGACTTAAAATTGAATGATATTCTAGTCTGTTAAAAATTTATTTTTCAATTATTTAAGAGCCAGACCGTGAAGTGCCTCCAGTGTATTTATTGAATGCCACTGATTCAAATGAATGGGATGAACATGTTTTTGTATTGGCAAAACAGATTGTGAATGATTTTCTGAAGGTTTGTTAATTTGCATTAAATTTTAGTTCGTTCCTATCTGCGCATTCATCCTAATTAAACTATCAATCTAAACCAAAGATATTTTTTTTTTCATCAGGTCAAAAAATCTTGTATTCTACCTCTGCCAATAGAAGAACGGATTGAAGATGTGAAAGAGACTCATTACTGTGATACCTGTGACAGGATCATAGTTGGAAAAACCACATGGCAAAGTAGGCACTCCCTTATGTTTCATCAAGATTTTAACCCGATTCGTTAATTAAATATTTTGAACATTTTCACATGTTAGCGGTATATTGTAATCTATATATATAAAATTGATTTTCTGTGTGTGTGTGTGTGTGTGTGTTCTCTATACAAATCTACAATTTTAGATCGATCGTCGCCAAATTTTGCATATATACCAAATGGGACCCGACTTGAACGATAGGCTACTTTAAAATTTCGTCAGACCAGGGCAAATGCCCCAAATGGGCAAAAAACTGTCCGGCAACAATGGTTTTTGGGCCTCAACATTCACTTTCCGAACGTTTACTTTGGTTACCGTGGTTCCCTAGCAATGCGTTTCAGACGTGTATATGCCTTTACAACGGTTTGTCACTTCTTTAATCCTGTTAGTATATGTATAATAGTTTATGCCTTTATAATGGTTTGCCACATTTTCAATATACTCTCAGTAATGAGGTTTTTTGAATAGACGTCATAATCATCATCAGCATCACTTTGAAAGTCAGGAAAAGGGTGATCCTCATAGAAATCAGTGCTAAAATTGTCGATTTTACTGTAGAAATGCGGAAATTAGTGGGATTTTCCGCCCCATCAATAATTTTAAAAATTGTATTGAATTCTCAATTTTTGAAATATTGAGGTCGCTTAGAGATATACGAAGCCCATGGGATTAAAAATGAAGTAATTAGCCGGACCTACTTTTGAGTTAGACATTCATGCAATAACATTGATTTCAACTTTTTATTTACATCTTCTCAAGCATGAAAAATAATGTCTCCGTATTGTCTTTTGATATTCAACTGCATTAATTCATAGTTTAGGATGTTTTAAAATGAATTATGGGCCCGTAAAGTACATCGAAGAAATTCCACAGCTTCAATTAAGCATTTTTGAAAGCTGAAACAGGCAGATGGATAAATTAAAGTTCAGGGGGGGGGGGATCGAAATACCTAGCGCCCCTTAAAAAAAGGAAAAAAATATATATTCGTTTCTATGTTTCTTTAAATCTAGATTTGTTTCCTTCATGAGTCCCGCGGGAAGTCGTCATATTGGTTAACTTAGACACGGTTTGCATGTCCCTCAAAGAAAGAAGGAGATATCACGTGATCCAAACAGCCTCATTGAAGAAAACCCGGGCAGCGCCGGGTATTATAGCTAGTTTTCTATAAAAAAATGGATGTAAATTGGTGCTGTTAGCATATTTTTAATTGAAACAATACATCAATACAACAATTTAGTTAATTAAAGGGAATTTTTTTTTAAATCAGCTAAAATAGTTAAGGGTAAAATATATAGTTAACTTTGATTTTAATGTTATCTATGAAGATGAAATCTTGCTTAGCAAAGTTGAATAGCTTCTACCTTGAATTTTATTTTTGATTCCCTCAATTTGGTGCAATTTTATAGATTTCTGAACATGTGTAAAATATTTCAGCAACTCTCAAAAAGTGACATGGACAAGGAATCAACTCTAAATAAAAAAGTATTGTACTTATATAGCAGTTGGTTGAAATGACACTGACAGCCATATTCACCAACAAAGTCTAAACTGCAATCGCAGGTGAAAGGATTGAAGATCGAAACTGATTGGTTAAATTGAGGATTTTAACCAATCCATGTTGATCGCTCATCGTTTAACCTGCGATTAAAATGATTAAATAGTTTAAACCACAGTTCCCCAACCTTTTTTGTCCCAACGCCCCCTTCTTCAGAAATGTTTTTCTCCTATCGCCCTCCAACGCAATCTAACCCATAGGATCCTATGTTATATCCGTAGCTTCTACCGCCCCTTGGAACATTCCATCGCCCATGTTGGGAATCTCTGGTTTAAACTGTATTGGTGGATACGGCCTTAAAAGATGTACTTTCTAAAATACCAAAAAATAATTGGGGAAAGAAATTGGTGTAATGTTTTTCTTGCCCTGTATTTGCCATGTGTATTTAAATATACACAGGACCATAAAGGGTTAAGCAAGATGTTGAAAAAATCCTTAATTTATTCTATGGTGAAACTCCTATATGACAAGAACGATATTAATATCTGATCTTGGCACACTCGTTTATTGGCGGTTGTAAGAATAATTTCTGATCCCATGAGTATATATACAGCAGTTTTCACTGTAATGTGTAGTAATGTATAAGTATACAAGTACAGTAATACCTCAGTTATCTGCAGTTTCGGTCTTCAATTTTTTCCGCAAAAAATTTGTCTCGGTTGCCGTGGATTTCGTCAATGTGCCCACTTGACCTCGCTGCTAAGTTTCAGTCTCCTGCTCAGTGTGCCATTGTTTTTCGTTGTGTGAGCATCACCTTACGCATCTAGCCAAACAATTCCATGGGATCAAAGAAAGTTTCTAGAGCCAGCAGCCTTTCGAAGGAGGAGGCCAAGAAAACGATTGAGTTGAAGAAGGAAATCATTGAAAAATACCAGCGAGTGGCATTAAGATTGCTGTAATCGGCATCCATGATAAGTTCCATTCTGGTGATAAAGGAAGCTAATGTAGCGGAAGGTATGAATGTGCTAACGAAACAGAGATCACAAGGAATTGAAGATGTCAATCAGTTATTATTAATTTGGATCAATCAAAAACAGTTCGATGGCGATCATATGTGAAAAGACCAGACTGTTTATTTGAAGTGATCTCTTTAAAAAAATGCCTAGGACAAGTGCTAGCATACTTATTGATTTTAAGACCAGTAGAAGCTGGTTCGAAAAATTCAAGAGGCGAACTGACATACAGTGTTACTGTGCACGGCTTCAGGCAAGTCTGGGGCCGAAAAATTCGTGTACAAATTCAAGTGAACTCAGTGCCCCAGGAAGTGACCGTAGAAAGTGCCTTGATACCTAAGGTCCTTATAGAGGGGGATCCCCTGCCAAACAATAATATATATATCTACACCTCCCCCTCTTCTCACCACCTTCCATATGCCTAAAAGTGTCTTCAGAAAGGTTTGAAAAAAATGTAAATTCCATATTAAATGTTCATTTATTCTTTACATTAGTCTTTTATATTAATTTCTTACTGTTTTTCGTATTAAGCACTGTTATCTATAAAATGTGTTTTTGATATTACTTTGGAGAGTCTTGAACAAATGAATTGGATTTACTTACAAATATCTTATTACATTTGAATATATATTCAAAATTCTCAGAAATTTAATAAAATGATTAAATTAAAAATAATTTGATTTTATAGTTTTTAAAGTATTAGCAATTTAATAGAATGATTCTATTTTCACAAAAAATTCAATCTGAGTACATCTCTTTTCACTCTTTATTTTTAACTGGTTTGTGATTGCTCCATGTATTTATTCTTTAACAGATTTTCAGTCTCTTGTTTTGCTTCCAAGTTTTCTATTATTTATTTTGTACTATTCATTTTCTTGATTTGTCATTCCCTTTTACATCATTCACCAGCATGTTTAGTGTTCAATGGAAAATGGTTTCCAGAGAGGAGCATTAATTAAAATTACTTTGTGTAGACCATGGTTGTGGTTGGCTTCAAAGGAACAGAAAGATAAGTCATGTAAGGGTTGTGCTTGTTATGTGTTCAAGTGTTGCCATCTATCTTCCAAATCAAAAATTAAAATTTACCATTTTCCATTGAACACTAAACATACTGGTGAATGACATAAAAGGAAATGACATATCAAGAGAATGAATAGTACAAAATTAATAATAGAAAACTTGGAAGCAAAACAAGAGACTGAAAATCTGTTAAAGATTCTGAAAAATAAAAATACACAGGGCAATCACAAATCAGTGAAAACTGATGTACTTGGATTAAATATTTTGTGAAAATAAATCAAAGGAGTCTACTTTCTCGATAAATCACTGGAAACAGTGATTGAAGGCTTTTTGTTCTCCTGCTCCTGTAGATGAGCAGTAATTCGTGTAGTTTGACCCCATTTTATATGTTGTTGGAAGCCTAGGCACTGAATCCTGGGGAGGACGGACCCAAGAAATAAAATTGTAGGGAGGAAAAATGATGTCATTGAAAACTCAGCTTCTATCGTGACGCAATTTTAAAGTGTAAGAGAAAATTTTGTTTTTCATGCAAGATGGTGCAGAATTAAAGAATTTCTGTGTTTTTGTAGCAAACCAGGGGAAATTGTTAAAATTGTTGCAGAATTTTCACCCCTGACTAATTCATAAAATCAAGTGTCGACTGTAGTTGGAAATATTATAATTGTCATTTTTCCAAAGTCAGTTTATTGTGTGTGAATAGATTTTTTTTCGTATTGATAAATGTGTTTTGTACCTTTGCAGTTCATTTGAAATCCAAGAAGCATCATAAGAGAAAGAAAAGCTTGAAGAAATATAGTAATCTTATAAAATTTGAATCTGAAGGATGATATCCCATTCACATGTAAACAATTCATTTCATAAAACATTTTTTTTTGTATAATTTTCATGTCTCAAAATATTTTGAGTGAATAGTAAGGGAGACCAGGACTAGTTGGCATACAGCTTCACTTTTCTATGCAGTGAGCACTAGGTGCTAGTATTGACACTGTCAAATTGAACCACCCAAGGGTGTTATGTCATCCATTTTCTGTGCGATGAGAACTCCCAGAGAGGAAGGATAGCAAGTTTCCTGATATCCTGCCGGGAAAGTTTTTTTTTTTAATTCTGTGAAGGCAATGAATATGTTGAGATGCTTTCAACAGTTGTGATGGGTTATACCCAATAACATTTTTATATTCAAGTGCTGGAATGCTTTATAAAACTTTAATAAAACAGTATGGCAGGTCCTCTTGTGTAAAGAGTCCTGTTTGCAAAGGGCATGTGTTATGTACCAACTTACAATTTTGCTGCAATTAAGGTATGCCGATTTAAATCAGCTTGATGTTTAAAAAAAATAGATTTAAATCACAAAATTTAAATTTTGGTTTTTCAATGATATTGAAGTAAAAGTAACCTGGTATGGTAGGCATGGTATTGAGATGTGGTAAAGTTTTAGATGAAAAGAAATATAGAACTTTGGGGTTATAGTGTAAGGTTTCACTATATTGTACATGTTGACTTAAGACTATTATATATACCACTATTAAAATTAGTGTTAAGTTTAATTAATAGTATTTACATCACAGTCGAGTAAGAACACATCCATACATTTAGAAGTCACGACTCTCTGCGCACAAGTGTTGCACATATACATACAAAAATATATATAGACAATTGTGGATTACAAACATCATCTGCTGGTTGTTGTGTAATAATATCACTACAGAGTATAATATATATAAGTATTATATATACTATGTAACCGTCACTCACTAAAGCCGCCCATTTCCCTATAGTCATTGGATATACTGCAAAAAAGGTAAATATTTCACATACGTCGAACTGCTGTATCCAATGGGTAAAGGTGAAATGGGCAACTTCAGTGAGGTCAAAGCTTCGCTGAGGCTTTCTGGGACCGGGGCCAGGTATCGACATGGCATCAATCCTACCGCCGATGCCATCTTAATGTATGAGCCCTCGTAAGATTGAGATCTGGTCAAAATTTTTGAGTGTGAGCATGTAAATTGGAAAGAGAAACAAATTTATAGCTAGAAAAGGGCCTAAAAAAAAGTACTTTAAATTTAATTATTTAAAGTAATTAAATTTTAATGCAATTATTTTATTTATTTAAATTAAATTTGAATGGCTGGGGGAATTTTATGTTGGAACAAAGAACCTATAAAATTATCCAATTTTAAAGTTGTTGGGGGCAGCAAAAACCCTAGTTATGGCCTGGGGGGGGAACAAGATAATGCCAATTCATTTACAGGTTGTCATATAAGCCCTAATGCAGCCTTGATCTCATCAAGCTTTCATCGTACAAGTATGGTTTCAATTTAAAAAATGCTCAAAATGTGTTTAAAAATTGCTCTGCACCAGTTTGAGAGTAAAAATATAGTGTGTCACAAAATAAATATTTTTATATGGACACCTTGTCTTAAAATATGCAATTAGTTGCAAAAATGTAATAAATTACCCTGTCTTTTCTGAGGCCAACAACAAAAAAATATGTTTCTAAGTGCAATATTCGCTGAGATATTTGAATTCAAAACTCTGAGAAAAGTTGGGAAAGAACAGCACAAACTAACAGACAATACTTTCCCTTGTTTATTGTTATTGATATATATAACTCAGTTACTCTTATGTCATTTTTCTGATGTCAGTTCATTGAATAGATCTTTTAATATTGCAGTTCATTTGAAATCCAAGAAGCTTCATAAAGGAAAAAAAAAGAAAATCTTGAAGAAATCTAGTAATCTCATAAAACTTAAATCTGAAGGATGATATCATCTCATTCTAACACTTCATTTCATAAACCATTTTTTTTATTATTTGTCTCACAATATTTTGACTGAACAGGGGTGCAAGCGGTCCTCATCCATTTTGGAGCAGAAATTTTGAAAATGGAGCAGAACCAAAAACTAACTATATCTGCAATATAAGGAGTAATGTTTCTGTGAAATGTCAAAAGTTTTGGATGGACAGATTTTTCACTGTTCAAACATACTTTTGTTAACACTGAACTCTTTCACTGTCTGCATTACCATGTGCTAAAGATAAAAAAGACTTCACCAAAACTGGCAAAATTTTGAACTTTGAGCTGCTTTCAAGGTTACAAAGTTTGAATATGTCTGCCCAATATCTATTCTCTGAACCGATTTCACTTCTTGTAATTCTTTGCATTGTAGTGCAACCCATTCATCACCCATAATTGATAGTTCTGTTGGTGATACAATGTTAAGCAATCCCAGCAATACGTGAAGGAGTAATGTACCATCCCAGCAATGCACGAGAGGGAGTGCGAAAAAACAAGAGAGGGTGCAAACATTTCATTCTCTCCAACAACATATTGTGGAAAGGTAGGACATTTATATATAATTTACAAACTCCTTCCTTTGACTATTGTTAAGAGCATGCCCCTCACTCACCAACGCAGGGGTGGACCGTATGGCCATATTGGGCGCCGCTCTAGGAGGGGTGCCAAATAGAGTTGAAAGGGTGAAAAAAGCTTTGACGACCAAAAAAAAAACGTGGTCAGTAGCACCAAAAATAGGTTCTGTATGGGTAGAAATTTTTTTTCCTCGAGCCGGCCCTGTTCGCCAAAGCCGGATTTTCGTGATGTGAAACTGTCATGATCGGCAACCGCCAACGATAACCACACAACCGCATAGTGGCTAGACAAAACTATCAATATTTTAGCTGGAGTTTTTACAGATCCCGTTTTTTCTCAACGATCTCCGAAAAATTACGGTAATTTAAACGAGAACACCAATCCTCTTTTCGATTCTTCGCAAAAGCGTGTGTGCAATCTTGTGGGAAATAAAGCGAATTTATGGTGCAGATACGCTGTCTTTAAATACAGGTTGGTAGCGACGAAATTACCGTTACTTTCAGTATATAACCCACAGGAGAAAAAACTGTTGGAATAATATCATTTCCCCCCTTTTGCTGTGTATATTCATGTTCTTTCCTCATATACGCAATGTTTCCCTCTTTTGGGGACTTTCTTTTTCCCCTCCACTGGACAGCTGCTGTATGATAGTTATTCTCTTTGCTTGTATTAAATGTCATTCGTCTGACTAGACGTGTGTTTCGTTTCTCTTTCCCTTTTGAGACAGTTGCGTTTTTGATTTTTTTTTTCCGTGCGCTGATATGCAGTAGTGGTATCTCGTTAGAAGTTTAGTTTCCATTTGTTTTATCGTGTGCATCAGAAACCTTCGCAATGATAATGGCCAGCATCAAGGACAATATTATCAAGCTGAATAATCAAAACTATTCGAAGTGGAAATACAAAGTTAAACATCTGCTAATGAAAGAGAAACTTTTCAAGAAAGTCAACGAGAACAAGCCGGATCCAGGTGAAGCAAATCGAAGGACCCTCGATCTATGGGAGGAAGCCAACAGCCAAGCACAAGCATATATCGGACTAACTGTCGAGGATGATCAGCTCATCCACATCCGCGATAGTAAATCCCCGAAGGACATGTGGATCACCCTGAAGGAGTATCACGAGAAGAGCACCCTCACCAACAAGGCTCACCTGATGAGAACAATCTGTTCCCTGAAGCTAGAAGAAGGCGGAAATGTTCCCGAGCACGTCGTCCGCATGCAAGAACTTTTTCTAAAGCTGAGGGACCTCGGCGAGGAATCCTTATCGGATAAATGGAGTACCGCCATGCTACTCAGCAGCCTGCCAAGGAGCTTCGACCCGATGATCACCGCATTGGAAACACGTGCCGAAACAGAGTTGACTTTCGCTGTTGTCCAGCAAAAGGTCATCGCCGAATACGAAAGAAGGCAGCAACAAGCGGATCTAGGCAGTATCCTCACCGAAAGAATGATGAAACTGGGATCAAGCCACGTCGAGAAAAAAAACTTCATAAAGTGCTATTTTTGCAAGAAGCCCGGCCACGTCAAGAACAGATGCAGAAAATACGCAGAGTGGAAAAGGAATCATTTAGAGAAAACATCCAGGAGCTCAAGTGAAAATAAAGTGAGCGCCGCTCAACAAAAGGATACCTTGCTTTCACTAGGCATACAGTTTCGAAAAACTGGATTGTGGATTCTGGTGCCACGCGCCACGTGAGTAATATCAATTTTTTCATGTCGTTAGATAACTCGTATAAATATAATATTGAAGTCGCAAACGGCGAAACAGTTCATGTGTTAGGCATAGGTTCCGGGAATATGCTATTGAAAAATTTAGACGGTACTGTGACAAAAGTGTTACTTTTGAATGTGTTGTATGCTCCTGATGTTGCCAGTAATCTAACATCCGTTCGTCAGCTAACTTTGCATGATGCTTCCGTGAACTTTCATGGTGATTATTGTGAAATTCATAATAAAGATGGAAAGCAGATCGGTATTGCTGACTCTGTCGGAAATCTGTACAGATTACGGTTTTGTCAGTTACATAAAGTGAATACAGTGACTGGACATAAAGAAAATTGCATACACACATGGCATCGAAAAATGGGTCACAGAGATATAGAAACCATCAAGAAGATGCATGCTGAAGGACTTGTTCATGATTTGAAACTCATTGACTGTGGTATCAACATGTCCTGCGATACGTGCATGAAAGGGAAACTTTCGAGACTACCATTTCCCAAGAAATCCACGAGTGAGTTGAGCGCACCGTTAGATCTAATTCATACCGATGTGTGTGGCCCGATGCAAACAATGACAAAAAGTGAAAAGCGGTATGTTGTCACTTTCATCGACGACTATTCTAGGTACACTCAAGTACATTTGTTGGCACAAAAATCGGACGTATCCGAAGCTCTAAAACAGTACCTGAATCTTGTTAAAAATAAATTCGGTCGGAAAGTAAAGGTGATTCGATCCGATCAAGGAGGTGAATACCTGAACCGAAACTTGAGAAAATTCTTAGCTGATAAAGGTGTGCAAACTCAGCTAACTGCGGCTTATTCTCCACAGCAGAATGGTGTAGCAGAAAGGAAGAACAGGACTTTGGTCGAGATGGCACGTTGTATGCTGATCGATGCAGGCTTACCGAAGAACTTTTGGGGTGAAGCTGTGATGACGGCCAACTGCATTATGAATCAAGTTCTAACTCGAGTAAAGGACAAAACTCCTTACGAACTGTGGATGAACAGGAAGCCTACCATCAGGAACCTACAAAGTTTTTGGATCAAAGTGTTTTGTTCATGTACCAACAGAGAGGCGTCAAAAGCTCGATAACACAGGAGTACAAATGATTTTCCTTGGCTACGATGAGGAGTCGAAAGCCTATCGCTGCTACAACCAATTATCGAAAAAGGTCGTAATCAGTCGAGATGTCAAGTTCTGTGTAGAACATCGATCAAGCGACAGCTTCGACGCGAGTGAAGATGATGTTCGTGACACTGAACTTTCTGGCTCCGTGGAAATAAAAACTCAGGAGGAAAATCCCAGAGATGACGGATCCAGAATTCGTGTTTCACAAAAGTCAACTAAAGGCATCCCGCCCAAGAGATTCGAAGTGTTGAGAGCAGGTGACAATTATCGCAAGGAGAATTTCTGCGAGAAATTGACGGATGAAGACAGCGATGACGAGGAACGTCCAACCTGCAATCGTATTCGTGACAGAAGGCACTTCAATGACGGCTTCACTGCGCATCAAGCCAGATTGTACCATGGTGAAGATCCCGAAACATATAGCCTCTAAAGTCAACCCATCCGATGGATTCACTAAAGAACTTGATATTGTGAAATTAAGGAATGTTATGTTTATTTACGGGCTCAAATGAAGTGGATGTGTTGGAATAATATAATTTTCCCCCTTTTACTGTGTATATTCATGTTCTTTCCTCATATATGCAACGTTTCCCTCTTTTGGGGACTTTCTTGTTTCCCTCCACTTGACCGCTGCTGTATGATAGTTATTCCCTTTGCTTGTATTAAATGTCATTCGTCTGACTAGACGTGTGTTTCGTTTCTCTCTCCTCGTCATCTGTTTCCCTTCCACACTCTGCCCGCCCACAAAAACGCTCTCAGAAATCAGCATATTCATTCAGGGACTGATCGACTGCGAGTTATACCAACAACAGTACAGGACCACTATTGGACTACTTCAAAGTAGTACAACTACTTTCCAAGTTCACGAGATAGCGCAATTGTGGTAGATGGTGGGAAGTAAAAAAAATTTAAGTTTTCCCCCTCCATATAGTTTTCTTTGTCTCTGAAAGAATGCGTCCCGTGAACAAAATTTCCATGCTTCTTTTTCCTAAATTCTGGGTATGGTGCATTAGCGGTACCTCCGCAAACCACAAACAAGAATTGGCGCAAATGTGCAGGGATTCGGTGCCTTGGCACACCATGTAGCAAGGGAACCGTTTCGGCGCAGTTTGGCAACGGCTCTTGCACCCAACTGAATAGTAATAGAAAAAATTTGGTAGTTGATAACAGTATGAATAGAATTTAATTTTTTATGCCATATTTTTGAATCATTATCATTGCTTATTCTCACAAGACTAATAGAAATATGTTAGAATTATTGCAATTTAAACTCATGCCAGAAAGCAACAGTAGTAAAAGATGACAAAAAATCTCAAAAAAAGGTTATTTTTAAAATTTTTAATTGCTAATTATCACGAGAGATACCATGAAATATTCTAAAAAAATATCAGATATTTGATTCCAACTTGGTCTATGTTTAACTGGCATAGAATTTACGCACAGATTTCATTATGGGAAAAATTTCGTTGGATGTATTTTATTGTAAAAAAATGGAAAAAAAACAACCTAAAACTGTATCACAGTTTTATTTTTTCCATGTTTCTGTTAACAAAAGTTATAATTGCTAATCACCATTTTCTTTTTCAAGATGCAAAATTTTCCCAACAGAAAAAACTGCAACAAACATCATTCCATCAGCATTTTTCTTGAAAGTTGATATGGCTGTTTCACGACTTTCTTCCCAATCATACATATCCCTGTTGAAAAAATTTTAGAAATTTAATGAAAATTAGACCTTATTACAATAAAAATATGAAAGTGCTGTAATACAGTATAAGTATGATATTACAGTAGAACCTCAAAAAGTAGACATGAGAATAACTTGACAATTATTATTCTCATGGTTGGCATAATACTAAATTCTATGGGTCTCTTGAACTCGGAACAAGATAGCTAAATCCCGCTTAATTTGATTACAATGTGACGTACTATCACAACTATTTTTTTCAAAATTTACAGTGGATTGGCTAGTTAAAAATTTTCATGACATTTCTCTTGTATATTTCATCAATTCCTTGTTTCATTGCTTTTAGCTGTCGAAAGTACTTCCTCATACCTTTGGGGTAGCGTCATTTTCTGCAATAGCCATTGTGAAAGCTAGAATTAATATGCGTAATTTTGCTATCATGTTGTGGCAACAGCTTTCTTTGTTTACAACATTGTTTTCAGATAGCAAACATTTTTGCCATACAGCTTATATTACTGGAGGGAGCATCCAGTTGCAACGACGGCAGCGATATAGAATGCAAGGAAATCACGACTCAGTGAATAACAGTTCGTGAATGGCAATTTCCCCATAGAAATGTACAGTTTAGTCTCTAAATATTGCGTTTTGAAGATTAAAAAAAGGGTAGAAAACTCATATAAACATGAAAAAAGATTAAATTATTTATTTCATCAATACTGGGATAATTTCTTTCATTAATGCTGGAAGAATTTCTTTCATTAGCTCTGGAATTTTCCTTCATTAATTTTTGAATTTTCTTTGAATAATTCTGAAGTTATTTCCTTTATTATTATTTCTTTCATTAATTCTTGAATTATTTCCTTTATTATTTATTAGGGCTAGGATTTTTATGCTCTAAAAATTCCTAGAAAATGTTCTATAAAATTTCATTTACGCCCTCAAAAATCTAAATATGCACTATAAAGCGGAAAATATGTCCTAAAAAAAATTCATTTTTATCTCAGATGCCATATTATTTTGATAAAACTAATGTTAAGAAGTGTCAACAAAGTCTAGACTATTTTAAACCATTACTTATTTTATGAACAAAAATTATTCATTTTAATAACCACTATGAGTATCAGGGAGTCAATAACATAGCTGCCTTTTTTCTTACAGTTAATGCACCACTCACGCACAAAGTTTTAACTTTCTGAAAAAATTATCTATAAGGGAAAAAATGAAACTAAAAAAGAAGCACTTAATTTTCAAACACATTTATTCTTTTCCCCCCATGAAAAATAGAATCAGAGGATTATTGTTACTGCCATATATTACCAAAAATACACAAACATTGAAAAAGCAACTTAAATGTAATGCAGTGATTGTAACATCACCAAGCAAAATTTATTTTGTGTAAGTTTTCCCCCACAAATTCAGAATTAATGTGCTGATATCTATTGGTGAAAATATCTGCAAAGTATTTAAAAGAAAACAAATTTTAAAAAGTTCTTTTGTTTGAAAAAAAAAATATCTCAAAATTTCCCCATATGAACCAATTTCAGCTAAAATTTCCCACAAGTATCCATCACTGATTGTGAGATGATTTGTCTATTTACAGCCACACACTGTCACAGAAGAGCTAGGATTTTATGCTCTTCAGGTTTTTTGACCAACAGCAATACAGTTTAATTTTTAGTGCATAAAAATTCCTCTCTAAATGATACAATCTACATCCACTGCACTTGAGCATGATTTTTCAAAAAGGTTGCTAAGATTATATCAGTTGGCACTCATATTTCTGTTGTTTCGTGTGAAACAGGGAAAAAATTAACTTTTAATCTAAAACAGGGCTCAGCATGGATCATGGCCTCAAAACTAGTGAAAATGGTGACCAAAATATTTTTAGAAAGAGACCAAATGGACAATGAATTTTGATTATCACCGAATTGAATGAATTGAAATTGAATTTAGTTTTTACTAAACTTTGTATTTCAATGGAACTCATCAAAATTGCTTTCTTTACATAATAGTGTGAAATAAATACATCAAACTCGAACCCATTCTGCTAACCAGAAAAGTTTTGAATAACTTATCAAATTTATCAACAAGTATGTGTGACAGAGCAACTACATTTCATCATTTATAAGTAACAGTTGCAATGCTTTTCCCCATGTTGCTTTCCACAACCCATCTTAAAATCAATTTAAGCAGAAAAAACTTCAAAATGGGAAAAAATTTTCACATTCAAAGAAGGCAAAAAATGAAATAACACAAAGTCTGATGAATTTGTCCCATCTACATTCTAGTGGATTTTTCATTCATGTTACACTATGAATGACAAGATACAAAATATACTCAAACTTTTTTTAACTTGTACAAATTTTATTTACATATCTAGGTTTGTATAATATATACATTAATTTTGTCAAGCAAAGTTTATTGTATCTATGTTAAGCACTCAAAAAAATAACAGATTGATAATATCAGCAAAACATATATTCAACACTTATTAGCCATCTCCTGTCCACCATCAAGAATATTTTCATAAGAGCTGCATGTATGACACCAATCCCATTATTTTTTTATTGACCCAACCCATATAGAAATATGCATAGAAGAGTCCTTTCAACCTCAAATAAACTGCAAGTAGAAAGAGCTACATACAGGGTGTTCTGTTAATGGACCGACAAACTCAGAGGGTTGTTAGTAGACATCAAGAGGAACAAAAATTGACAAGGAACTTGGTGTCGCAAGCCATATTGAGAGGGTGAAAATCATAAAAAACGCATGCAGGCTCTGAGTCCAGAGAAGACAAAAAGGTGGATGTCAGTTGATCGCTGAAGGCATTTGTGGATTTCTATGGGGTTACCTTAAATCCCTCGTTTATGCGACACCTGTGGACACACCAGAGGATCTCATAGCGCAGATTGTCGCCACTGTGGTAGACATCAAAAGTATCTTCGAGTGCATCCGGGAATCGTTTTTACATCATTGTAGACTGTGAAATGACGTCAGCGGCCACCACTTCCAACTCTTGTAATAATTAATCAAATAAATCTTTTTGTAGTTATTATTTCGTTTTATGCTTTTTGTCGTTCCAGAGTAACGTCGAGACCTGCGTGTGTTTTTCGCGATTTTCACCCTCTCAGTGTGGTTTGCGACACCATGTCCCACTGCAATTTTTGTTCCTCTTGATATCTATTAACAACCCTCTGAGTTTGTTGCTCCATTAACAGAACACCCTGTATATGCAACTTAGATAACACGAGTAAAATGAGGAGATCAAAAAAATACTTAATTTAGAAATTAAAAATTCTAAAATATACTTCGTTTTGGTTGGATTTTAAAGAGAATAAGTGAAATGCTTCATTACACAAATTTCTAATATTGAACATAAAATTAAGAACAGCTTAATACTTTATGGCAATCAATTTTGTGCAAGAAAAAATTTTGTCAAGATTGTTATAAATCGCTGAAGCCTTTTATTCGTAGACAAAAAAAGTACACAACTGAAAATTTAATTTTTGTAGCAGGAAAAATTTTGTTTTTGTAGCACCATTTATCAATTTTGCAGCACTTCAAAATTTTGGCAGTAAATAACACGGTTTTATATACATATATGCAGTATATAGCATATGCTGTATTACTTTTTACTCCAAAAACAGTGTTATCTCAGCTAAGAAGAAAGGGTTGTTTTTTCCTCCTCCTCCCCCCCCCCCCCCATCAAGCACCAATAGATAAAACTTTCAAGAAAAATTTACCTTTTTATTTTTATACCAAAAAAATTTTAGACACTTCTTGATAGGTGTATTTATATTTTTACATTCTCTATAATAATCAACAAATGTAAACATAAATGTTAACATATGGCATTTCGGATTTCAAAAATAGTTAATATAACAAAGTGAGTGTTTTAAGATTAAGCTTGGAGATTTGGTAATCACTAATTTAAAGAAAATGGCCAGAGGAGAGACTTGAAATATTAATTAGAAACACTGTTTTTCTGCTGCAAAATTCTAATTTAGCATTAAATGTTTTTTTAGTTTGCTCTT